>NC_089755.1:33810120-33835120 GCF_040412425.1 Macrobrachium rosenbergii
AGAGAGAGAGAGAGAGAGAGAGAGAATTAGCATGGGCCCAATGATGCCAAATTTGGTTTGATGACTCATCTCCCCTAAACCAGATTCTTGGTTTCATTACCCCTGTCCTCTCCCTATTCTCTCTTTCCCCTTCCCTTCCCCCTTGCAAAGCCTTCCTGTATTCACCTCCCCTGAACCTCCCATTCCCTTCCCCCCTCCCTCTCCACCCCCACCTTGTCATTCCCATCTTTACGATCGCCAGGATGTGTGATAAAAGGGAGAGAAAATGGATGATTGCGGATTAAAAGACTCATTCTTTAACACATATAATTACCCGTAAAATGATCTTTAGGTCCTCCTTGTCCTGAAGATATTCTCCTCCTCCTCCTCCTCCTCCTCTCTAACTCTTCGTCTTCCTCTTCGCCTTAAACTTTCCGGTTTTTTCTTTCGATATTTTCTTTTTTATATTTTTTCTTTGAGCTCTTCCCTTTTCGTATTTTTGATTCTCACCTCCATGTTTGTTTTATTTTACGGATCTTTTTCCTTTTTACTTCCATCTCTTCTGTACCCTTTAATCTTTTTATTTTTTTAACCGCTCCTTGCGTTACATTCTCCACTTTTCTCTCAGCCAACACGACTTTTTCGTAACCAATTCACCTCATTCATTCTCGTCCCTCTAACTCTCCTCTTTCCTGCCAATTCTCCGGATTCATTCTCATCTCCTCTCCGTCGATTCTCGCCTGCCTCTTCTCCTTTAATTCTGATATTTATAACCCCTGCCCCCACCCCTCAGTTCGGATAAGAAGGAGAAGAACCTCGAGGAAAAGGACACTATCTTCCAACACTTGAGTAGCTCCCGAGACCTGACTCCCCGCCCTCATCACCGGAGTGTGTGTGTTTTCCCCATATAAGGGATTGCGGGTTGACAGAGATTTTTTCTCGTGTCCTTTTTGTGTCCTTGAAGGTTATGCGGCTTAGATTTAGTCGTGATTGAGGGTAGAGAGTTATACGTTTTGCGGTAAGGAATGTTTTATAATCAAACTCAGTGATGCGTATCGTTTCGGTAATATATATCATTCGCACGCGCTTGCGTAAACGCAAGCGCGTTCCTCTGTCTATATTGAATCTCTCTCTCTGTACATAATACATATACATACTGTGCACACAGACACACACATATATATATAAATATATATATATATATATGAATGTCTTTTACTGTAATACCACAGTGTAATATGAATATAAGAAGGCCCATAAAACACTGTTTGAACGTTGCAACCATATATTTCGAGCAAGTGCTCGAAATATATGGTTGCAACGTTTAAATAGTGTTTTATGGGCCTTCTTATATTCATATATATATACATAATACTTACATATGTACATCTATCTATCTATCTATCTATCTATCTATGTATATTTTATATATAGATATATATAATATATTTTATATACATATATAGTATATATATTATATATAATATTTATATCTATAGAATATATATATATATGTATATATATATATAAATAAATATATATATATATATATATATATATATATATATATATATATATATATATATATATATATATATGTGTACCAATACCAAGTTTTTCCTAGCGTGTGGCACCAGATAGATGCAACCATCCAGTTTATAAGCAAGTGTTCTGGATGACACTGCTAGTCATATGCCCTTTTCCTTGATTCCAGCAGCTGCTGGCAGCCTGGAACCCATATACACCTGGGTGGGCAGAGACCCCGAAGCGATCCACGGATCTAGCAAACGAGAGCAATAGATAGATATAGATATAATGTACATATGTATGTATGTCACAACAAACATCGGCAACTTATTGTACACACATCACCAACAGGATGAAAACAAGTCAGCGACTTATTGATAATCCTAACCTGTGCTTCTTACGATTATCCGTCATTTGTCAAAGATTCGTTCTCCGGTTACAGTTATCAACTTGTTTTCAAGTTGTTTGTGACATGTGTGCGATAAGTTGCCAAATTGCTTATTGTGACTTTTATTTTACTGCAATGTGGGCGACCCTTAAGAAGTAAACAGCATTTACCAAACATACGTTCTCCAGTTATGGTCATCAGCTAGTCTTCAACCTGTTTGTGATAAGTATGCGATATGTTACCGGCGTGTGTAAACACTCATCAGTAGGGTCTGCCCCTTCCATTCCCTCATTCACTTCAACTTAAGCTGAAGATCATTGGCTTTTAAGGAGTCGTTCAGTGGTTGAAGGCTGATAAGAATGCTAATCGGAATGAAGTAGTCGCACATTGCCTGATTCCTCTTATCGCTTGCCGTCATATATCTCGTGGTTGCGTTCGTGTAAATGCTGATTGATACAAGTGCTCTCTCTCTCTCTCTCTCTCTCTCTCTTTGTAGTTCTCTTCTCTCTCTCTCTCGTGTTGTTCCAGCGGTGTGTCTTTGCTTGTCTGTCACCATTATTTTATGCTGTTATTTGTCGCAAAAGTTATTTTATGCTGTTATATTCTCTCTCAAGGTTCTCTCTCTCTCTCTCTCTCTCTCTCTCTCTCTCTCTCGTAACCGGTTCATCATTTCCTTATGTTTAGTGGTATGTTTTCTGTGCCTCTCTTGAAATTTATCTGTATATATATATATAAAAGTTTATCACTCAGAATAACCATATTTAACCCTAAGTATCATAAAGTCTATTGAGGAATAGAATCATCTTGAAGTATAAATAATTCCTATTTATTCAGATTCTGTCAGGTTCCCTCATATGAAAAAGTAAATACAGGGCAAGATTCAGGATAACGTAGGTCAGGCGGATAAGGGAGATGAAGAGCAGCAGGGTATGATATACATAAGATAACATATAAGATTTAAAGGAGTGGAAAATTAAAAGAGAGAGAGAGAGAGAGAGAGAGAGAGAGAGAGAGAGAGAGAGAGAGAGAGATGAACCCCGGATGTTATATTTCATGCACGAGAGGTTTTAGAAATTAGCCGAGACAGAGGTGAAGATGGAAGATAGAGAGACCTACATTAAGTAGAGAGAGAGATAGACACGGAAAATACACAAAAGGCAGAGTTACAGTAAAACAATTATTATTATTATTATTATTATTATTATTATTATTATTATTATTATTATTATTATTATTATTATTATTATTATTAAAATCTCAAGCCGAGAAGGTAATTTACCCATAAACCAAGTTTCCAGAAGATTGTAGGAAAGGTTTAAAAGTCAGTGAGAAGAATGAAAAACAGATAGAAAAGAGAAAGCAATAAACAGATCCAGTAAACACTTAGTTGCATAAAAAGCAAATACAAATAAAAACAGAGTAATTTTGGAGGCGAAAGATGATAAAACAGAAGACCGAAGACGAAAGGAAGTCAGGAAAAAGTTCGTGCCATAAAGTCCACGCGAGAGCGTATAAAACGTGAGTCGGAAGAAGGTAAAAAGTGTATGACCTGGAAGATGTAAAACGCCGAGAGCGAATTGCATGACCAGGAAGAGATAAGACTTCTAGAGCGAAATGTATGGCCTAGAAGATAAAAGTCTTCCAGGATGAGGCGTATGGTTTAGAAGATGTGAGACTTACATCTTCCTCGACGAGGTGCATGACGTACATGTAGATGTAAGTGTTCCAGGACACAGATGTAAGTGTTCCAGGACATGTAGATGTAAGTGTTCCTGGAAAATGAGAGAGGGCATGTGGTCTGGAAGATGTGTGCCTTCCAGGGAGAGGCATATTGGCCGTAAGATGTAAGCCTTCTAAAGAGAGACATTTGGTTTGGAAGGTGTAAGCCTTCCAGGGAGAAACGTTTGGTTAAGAAGATGTAAGCCTTCCAGGAAGAGACGTATTGGCTGGAAGAAGTAAGCTTTCCAGGGAGAGACGTATGGATTGGAGTGTAAGCCTTCCAGGATGACCCGTATTGGTTGGAAGATGTAAGCCCTCTAGGGAGAGACGCATGGTCTGGAAGATGTAAGCCTTCCAGGGAGAGATATATTGGCTTTAAGATGTAAACCTTCCAGGGAGAGACTTATGGTTTGGAAAATGTAAGCCTTCCAATGAGAAGCGTATTGGCTGGAAGATGCAAGTCTTCCGGGACGTAACATCTGACCTGGAAGATGTATAAGTCCTCCAAGATGAATCGAAGTGTATGGAATGGGAGGTGTATGATTACCAGAGCATGATGTATGGCCTTGAAGACGCACTTTATCCGGGGACAGATGTATTGCCTGGAAAATGTGAGACTTCCAGAACGAGAAGATGAGCAGAAATAGGACTTTAGAGAGTTGCAGAAGCATACTAAGGCAATATGCGTGAAAAAAAATTATGTAACATTAGGGTAACTTACTAGGGAGAAAGTGTTAGAGGTTGATGCGATTAAATTGTGTAGGTATTGAAAATTTAGATGTTAATGAGAAGCAAGGGGAAGAAGACGAGAAATCTTACATCTAAAGAATGAACAGGCAAGCAGGAAGGGAAAATGAGATAGCTTATTATTATTATTATTATTATTATTATTATTATTATTATTATTATTATTATTATTATTATTATTATTAGTAGTAGTAGTAGTAGTAGTAGTAGACGAAGAATAGCAAGGGAATTGCTATCATCTAACACTCAAAAATTCTAAAAGTTAAGCTGATAAAAATCTAGAGTTTAACTATATTTAAAGTGACACCTTACTTTCTGTATAGTCGGTTGGTGATAATGTTCATATTGTCGATAATGTGGTGTTATTTATGAGGTTGATAATGGTACGCTCCATAACTCTTCCGTCACTTTCGTTATTTAGAAGATTTTCCGAAGGTCACTGGCTCAGAAAATGATCCCTTGACTTTTAAGTTCGACCCAGTTCTCTCTCTCTCTCTCTCTCTCTCTCTCTCTCTCTCTCTCTCTCTCTCTCTCTCTCTCTCTCTTGCCAAGGATAGAACCTTCGTGTTAAATTTATTATATGATCTCTCCATTGTTTTTTTTTCTTTATCAAACTGCAGTTTATATAAGAACGTCCTGCTTTAGTTTGATGGTTTAAAGATAAAATACTAAGAGACTCGAAAGATTGAGAGCAAGAATCGGACAACAAAGCAAAACCTCGTAACAAAATCTCCGATTTTAGCTGCGGTTTTCGAAACCATCTGCTTTAGCTGGATACATGTCAGAGGTTTCTTGTTCGCAATTTGTATCGTTCATAGGCTATATTGGTATCCTATAGAATTATTTATAAATGCTTTCATCCGTCGCCATAAAGTTCCCTTAAGATGGGTATGACTTCGATCATATAACGGCTTGGGTTTAGGATTCATGAACCGACAGATGAAGTGAAAAATAAGTCAGTATATTTAATGAAGAAGATAGAAATATATTGAGTGCCATTTCTTTATCTTGATGCTAAAATGGTTCCATTAAGCCAAAGGCTGCCTTTCCCCACCGAGGCAGTCGGAAGGGCCCCGCCGGCTGGGGACAATGGCTGCCCTTCCCCACCAGGGCAGGTAGATGAACTCCGCCGGTGGGAACCAACCCACTGGCCCCACCGATGCAGTCATTCTGCCTGCCCCTGTGGAGAAGGGCAACTGTTGGCCCCACTGGCGGAGTCTGTCGACCTGCCTCTGTGGGGAAGGACAGCCGTTGGCCTCCGCCCGCGGATTCCGTCCATGTGGCCTGGTAGGGAAGGGCAGCTGTTGGCCTCCTGCTCTCGCAGTTTGTTCGCCTACCCCAGTAGGGAAGGGCAGCAGTTGGTCCCCGCCGGCGGAGTTCGTCCGCCTGCCCTGTGGGGAACGACAGCAATTGGCCCTCACCAGCGGAGCTGTCTGAGCTGGGAAGGGCAGCCGTTGGCCCCTGCCGGCGGCGTCTGTCCTGGTGAGGAAGGGTAACCTTTGATTATAACATATATATATATATATATATATATATATATATATATATATATATATATATATATATATATATATATACATAGTTTTAATCACATTAATACGTGATTTATTTAACAAACATCACCACTTATATTGTGATTTTTTCAACTGTATCAGTCCACTAATGAGTTTTGTCGCCCTCCCTTGACACCTGTCAGGTGTGGAGCTTTAGTCTCCAACGTTTGGTATGTGTGCCCATTGTCCCCTAGCGTCTATATCGTGATTTTACCATCGTGTTTCAGGCCTTCGTTAATGATTTGGAAATAAAGTCAAAGCGGTCCAGGACTTAAAACCAGTCTCTTATTTTTTCACCGTGGTGATTATATATATATATATATGTATATATATATATATATATATATATATATATATATATATATATATATATATATATATAATATATATATATATATATATTTAATTAATTATATATATATATATAATTATATACATATAATATATATATATATATATATATATATATATATATATTTATATATATATATATATATATATATATATATATATATATATATGTTATATCTATATATACATTTTATGTGATTATACATATATATATATATATATATATATACATTTCATTTTTCTGTAATTAATTATACATGAAATCAAAGCAGCCCAAACCGAGATCTTTATAAGATCCCACCACATAATATTTGATGCCTGAACAGGTGACGCATAATTTAAAATTTTTTTTCTTAGGGTTTTACAGACAAGAGAAGAAGAAATGAAATAAATGGAACACTGAGGTTAAAAGGGAATCATGCACGAAAATAGACCTCCTTCATTACTCGCGTGTCGCAACAGAAAGAATTTTCGCCAAAAGTCGGGATGTGACTCATTTTCCGGTCTGAAAAAATGTCTCAATAGAGTTAATTTTAGCAACACATATCCTGTAATGACACGGGATTTTGGATTTGGGCTTCTCTCTCTCTCTCTCTCTCTCTCTCTCTCTCTCTCTCTCTCTCTCTCTAGAGCAGTGATTCCCAACCTGGGGCGTACGCCCCACCAGGGGGGTAATTTGATTTTTAAGGGGGCGAATTCGAGAATGTTTAAACCAAGTTAATGGCCTTTTAGGCTTCCTCAACGTGAATGAGAGATCACTTTTTGAATAATAAGAATTATATATCACCACAGGGGGCATCAGGATTAAAAAAAAAATATATATATATATATTAGGTGGGGCATGTCCAAAAACAGTTTGGGAACGACTGCTCCAGAGGTAGTGAATCTTCTTACAACCGAGTAGAACCGTGTTCGATCCCGGGACTAGGAAAGAACGCTACGGGCGTGATTGTAAGCAAACCCAGTGTGTCTCTGTTGACCAGGAAATGAATGTTGTTGTTGTTAGCCGACTGTTGTGGGTAGCAGATGGCTTACAGCAAGAAAACGAGAAACGGGAAAAAAGATAAGAACGGGAAGACCTCAACGAGATAATTATATCTCTCTTTCACCCTATCTTATCCCCTCTCTCCTCTCGTCCTCTTTTATTTCCTTTCTTTCCCACTCCCTTGTTTCTTCCTCTTCCACTCCTCCCTTTTCTCCCTCCCTGCCTCCACGTATTCCCCCTCCTCTCTCTCTTTATCACCCTTCGCCTTCCCTTTTATTTTTCCTCTCACTCCCTTGTCCTACCTTTTCCCCTTAACCTCTCTCATTCTCTTCTCCTACCTCTCTCTCTCTCTCTCTCTCTCTCAGTGTGTAATTGCATGATTGCCCCGTTACTCTAATTTGACTTTACACGAGGAAAACAGCGCATAAATAGCAACTTTTTCCTCTCAAGGATCTACGCCCGGATACTTCTACGGTGCATTAGTCGTGAAGAATTGCCCCTCGAAACAATTTGCATTTAAAGGGGGCGAAAAACACCAAGTTAGAAGAGAGAGAGAGAGAGAGAGAGAGAGAGAGAGAGAGAGAGAGAGAGGAAGGGAGGCGGGGGTCAATTACTTTCCTGTGTGAATTTTAGTGTTTTCTTGAAACTTGTAATTGAGTTTGTAAGTAAAAGATTTAGTTTTGTTTAGATTTCTATAATAAGAGCGAAAGTAAAATAATACTTAGCATTATAGAACGTGAGTTAAATCTTGTAAGAACTTTCTTAGATTCTTTTAATTAACCTTAGCCTTCTATATCAGTTCCACATTGGACGGGTGGGTACCGTTCTCAGCTAGCACTCTGCTGGCCCCGCGTTCGACTCTCCGACTGGCCAATGAAGAATTAGAGTTATTTATTTCTGGTGATAGAAATTCATTTCTCGCTATAATGTGGTTCGGATTCCACAATAAGCTGTAGGTCCCGTTGCTAGGTAACCAATTGGTTCTTAGCCACGTAAAATAAATCTAATCCTTCGGGCCAGCCCTAGGAGAACTGTTAATCAGCTCAGTAGTCTAGTTAAACTAAGGTATACTTATTTTGCCCATAGAATTGTTAAAATTACATGTTTGACGACAGGAAAGCGATTACACCTATTTGAAAACAATGCAACAGCGAAACACTTCTGGTTACGTTCTCAGCGCTGTTATTTTGAATCAGTTAATTTTTTTTTAATATGCCGCTCAACGACCTTTAGAATTCCTTTAAAAATTGATTTCAACCTGGGAAAAATAGCATTCATTCGCGAATCGAAAGGAACATGAACGTGCATTCATCACGGTAATTAGTTTTCCTTAAACGAGGCAAAACGAACGCGCCTTAACAACACCGCGAGGTTTCATCGTTAACGCTCGGCAGTTTTGTGAAATAAGAGGCAAAGGCCCCGAGATATTTTTGTATCGTATATCATGACGATGAATCTTGGCACGAAGAAGGAGGAGGAAGGAGGAGGGTGGGGAGGGGATAAGAAGTCTGGGAGGGGAGGGTAATAAATGGTAATTATCAAGAGAGTAATTAATATGAGTTGGAAATCATTATGCAAATGAAGACAAATTTTTTTTATACAAGAAATTCATTTTCATCGCTAGCTCGGTCTTTAAATGAAAGATGAAAAACTGCCTGAATGCACATGAATATTGTGGTGCAATACTGCTTTCTTAGCCTCACACAAACACACATTATATATATATATATATATATATATATATATATATATATATACAGTATATTCAAACAGACCAACAGAAGAAAGAAATTAAACTAACAGTGAAGATTATGATCTTAGGAAAAACTATTATTTTCATTTCAAATACAAAATATCTACAGACAACATCAGAGGAGCCTTGCACATACAGACACAAACACACACATGCACACACACATATACATATGTGTATGTGTGTGTTTGTGTGTGTGTGTGTGTATAAGGCTCCTCTGATGTTTCTGTAGATATTTTGTTTTTGAAATGAAAATAATAGTTTTTTAAATGCTTGGTTTGTTTGAATATTTGCTTGTTCTTTGTTTGTAACCTCTTTGCTTCAGCCTAACGTGTGAGGTAACTACGAATATGCTTTATATAATCTAGTCGGCAACCGTTTTCTTATCTAAATCTATCTAAGCAGCCCCTTTAGAAGACCTTGAACTCCAGAGTTTACCATTTGTCATAATTCCTTAATAACCAAATCATATATCCGGCGTCGTTGACAAGTCACTGGCACTTGATTACGTAAACAAGTCAAGCAATTCATCAACCTTTGGATTTTAGAACCACATGTGCGTCTTTTTAAAAAAAATGAAAAGGAAAATAAACCAAGATACATATACATTAATAGTAAGACTAATGAGACATGGCCGTGACACGTTTTCTTTACGAGGTCACGGGAGACTAAATCGAAGAGGAAAAAAATAGACCATGAAAGTTAGTCATCTTTCATTAGCTGATTAGTGTCACGCATATTTTAGTGTCACAGCGTAAATAACACTTTTGTTTTTTTACTTAATCGTTTATCTTATGGACAAAATTAAGGTGCAAGTGTAATTATCGCTATAAAAATGTCGACTCGAACAGCTGGATTTAATCGAACCGGGAGGACTGTTTCCCAGAACTCTTGGCGATCATAATTAAGATGGTAGTGAGAAAGTAGTTTTGCGTTTTTGTGTGAGTAGTATTCCCTATGAAAATATGTTTACACACAGACACACAAACACATATATATATATATTTATATATATATATATATATATATATATATATATATATATATATATATATATATATATATATATATATATATATATATATATATATATATATATATTTCCCGACTCAGCAATGACCCAATTGACAGCATTCGAATTATCCCTTCTGAGTGAATATGTGATAGAAATAATCAACAAACAGTCACGTGTGGATCAGAAATAAATTTCTGACCACATCAGGATCGAACCCAGGTCTTTCAACTGAAAGGCAAGGGCGCTGCCCACTAGGAGATACACGTCATAAAAGAAGTTGGAACCTGAGTGCCAATGCACACAAGGAATTACCTGGGCAAGCTAACTGCTTGCATACCATCGTGTTTTCCCCAACTTCCCGACTCAGCAATGACCCAAATGACAGCATTTCATTCGAATTATCCCTTCTGAAAGACATGGGTTCGATCCTGATGTGAGTCAGAAATTTATTTCTGTTCCGCACGTGATTGAGTGTTGATTATTTCTATGATATTCACTCAGAAGGGATAATTCAATGAAATATCAGTGGGTCATTGCTGAATCGGGAAGTTGGGGAAAAACACGCTGGTATGCAAGCAGGTAGCTTGCCCAGGTAATATATATATATATATATATATATATATATATATATATATATATATATATATATATATATATATATATATATATATAAAAGAGAGCTAGAGGATAGTAAACATATCCTGTTAAAATCCGTCGCTTTTTTTTCAAAGTGAAGTATCCTTAAGACATTGTATCTTCGAACAAAAATTTCAGTACCACGCAGGTTCGTATTTGGTCGCGCTTGCACGTGCGTAACTTCGTGCAAATGTATTAACGTATGTGCATTACAAGATGCAGTATAAACAGATTGAGTGATATCAGCGGTATTCTTCCATTAAATGTGGGAGCGTTTCTGTTTTATTTCCTCAATAGGAGTCAAGGTTTTCAATGAAGAACGAAACCCAGGCATGAACAATCCTCCTCGGTGCTTTTGGTTGAGTAAAATTGCTTTTCATTTTCAAAAGACCTTTCTTTTTCGTATCCAGCGTAATATCTTTATTAGTGGCATTGGTATCTTTATTAAAACGAGTTCCCTTACTAATGATTGGAGTGGAGCTTCTTACAATGGCAATAAAAGGGAGATTTTGTTTTTATGAATTGAAGTGGGTTAAATTCATTTATAGCTGGTTTTATTCATATATATATATACATATATTATATATATATATAGATAGGTATATATTTATATATATGTATATATATAAATATATATGTATGTATATATATATATATTATATATATGTATCTCTTCATTTACTGATCTATTTATTATTTTTGAAAGAATCTGTTTCTGTTTATTTATTGTTTTCTGAGACCCTTTAATAGCTGTAAACTTGACAAATAATGTCCCAAAAATTCACCAGGATGAAACCATGACTAATTAAAAGAGTCTCACGCCATTTCCGTGAGAACACGCTGTCATTCCTCTGTATCCCTCTAACAGCCATGGAAGGGGACTTTTGCAATTAATCAAGACATACTCTCATGTGCATCTGCAGTATTTCACAGTCTCTCTCTCTCTCTCTCTCTCTCTCTCTCTCTCTCTCTCTCTCTCTCTCTCTCTCTCTCTCTCTCTCTCTCTCTCTCTCTCTCTCAATATTTATCCTGATATAAACGCGTCTCTCATTATCCAAATCATTTGTCTTTCAGTCCTGCCTTTTGCTTGCAAGCACCCGCCGTCCCCGCCCCCACCTACCCCCACTCATCCTTCTCCTCCCCCTCCTCCTTCCCACTTTTCTTTTTTTAATTACCTCCCAAAGAAGAAGCACCAACTCCATCCCTCCGCCAATTACGAGCGACTAATGATTGAATAATTAGCACTCCTTTACGGAATGCGCCTCCGCTCTGGCAATTAGTCACATTGTAGCGCCGGTCCGAGTTCTCAATTTCTCTGGTCCGTGTTATCAAATGGCATTTCTCTCTCTCTCTCTCTCTCTCTCTCTCTCTCTCTCTCTCTCTCTTTCCTTCGGTTCAGGATGGTTCTCCTGGTAGAGATGAAGATGGGAGGTGGGGGGTTGCGATTTACAGAGGCGAGATCTTTGGGAGATTCTCCTCCCACCCCCTCCGCCACCTACCAAATTTTAAGGTTCCAGAAATAAAATTTTTCAGTGGTTTAAGAAGTATCATTATTAAGGTTGTAGAGGTAGCATTTTTGTGGGTTTCAGAAGTAGCATTTTTGTGGTTACATGGGTAACATTTTTGTGGGTTTAAGATAACATTTTTTTTGGTTACAGAGGCAACATTTTTTGGGGTTTCAGAAGTGTCATTTTTAGGTTTCAGAAGTAACGTTTTTATGGTTACTGAAGTAACATTTTTATTGTTTCAGAAGTAACTTTTTTATGGCTTCAGAAGTAACATATGTATAGTTTCATGAGTAACATTTTTATGGTTGCAGAAGAAATATATTTATGGTTTCAGAAGTAACATTTTGATGGTTACAGAAGTAACATTTTTTGGTTTCAGAACTAACGTTTTATGGTTTCAGAAGCAATGTTTTTATGATTTTAGAAGTGACATTTTTATGGTTTCATAAACATATTTATGATTTCATAAATAAAATTTTTATGGTTTTAGAAGTAACATTTTAATGGCTACAGAAGTAACATTTTTATGGCTTCAGAAGTAACATTTTTATGGTTACAGAAGTAACTTTTTTCATGGCTAAAAAAAGTAACATTTTTATGGTTTCAGAAGTAACATTTTTATGGCTTCAGAAGTAAAATTTTTATGGTTACAGAAGTAACTTTTTTCATGGCTAAAAAAGTAACATTTTTATGGTTTCAGAAGTAACATTTTATGGCTTCAAGTAATATTTTATGGTTACAAGTAACTTTTTCATAGCTAAAAAAGTAACATTTTTATGGTTTCAAGTAACATTTTATGGCTTCAGAAGTAACATTTTTATGATTACAGAAGTAACTTTTTTCATAGTTAAAAAAAAGTAAATTTTTATGGTTTTCAAGTAACATTTTTATGGTTTGATGTAACATTTTTATGGTTACAAAAGTAACTTTTTCATAGCTAAAAAAGTAAAATTTTATGGTTTCAGAAGTAACATTTTTATGGCTTCAGAAGTAACATTTTTATGGTTACAGAAGTAACTTTTTTCATGGCTAAAAAAGTAACATTTTTATGGTTTCAGAAGTAACATTTTTATGGCTTCAGAAGTAACATTTTTATGGTTACAGAAGTAACTTTTTTCATGGCTACGAAAATAACATTTTTATGGTTTCAGAAGCAATATAGCGCTACTATATCCAGCGAAAAAAGCGATTAATTAACATTAAAATAATAAAAGATATTAATGACAGTAACGGAAGCCATCGTGAGAGATACCTCAGAAGAAGTGTTTTCATCAGAGATATTTTCAGGCCTCCCGGTTTATTGCCAAACCCACACCTTCGCCACATCGCTACCAAGAACAACATCAAAACATCTAGAGCAACAACTTTCTTTTTTGTCCGCTCCGCTGTTACTACCACTAACACTAACGAACAACAACAAAAACAACAGCAAAGGTACTAATGTTAATAAAAGACGAAAAAAAACCAAAAAAGTGATAACATACCGTTATAAGAATCAGCTATGCTATTTAAACAGTTCAAGTTATTGACTGCGGCAATATCTTTAAGTTTTTTGGATTTATATATCGATTATTTTCTTATTTTCCATTGGGATGGAGGATCCACGGGATGCACTTAACCAGCCCAGGCCTGAAGCATTGATTAGTTTATTCATTAACTCTGACATTACAACTGCTGAGAAAACAGGAGTGGTAAATGGTAGAGATGAATTTCAGACTATAAGAAAGTTGTATGGTGTCTTCTTCAGAGAGAGATTTTAGGAATCTGAGAAAATATGGGAGAAAATTCCAAAGTATGGCGCTGGTGGGAAACAAGCCGAACTTCCTCGCTTGACAGTTAAATAAAATTAATACGTCTTTCCCAAACTGTATACTAGAGCACACGAAAAAGTTACCATACTCGTCGTGCAGCCAGTTAAGTTACGTGAGTTCTGTTATGCCCCTTCAACTTTACATGATAATTTCTCGAACAAATACTAGGCCGGTCAATAGAGGGTCGAACCCGAAACTAATTACTATAAAGCTGGAATCAATTTTAAATTTCCAGGAAAAAAAACCCACCGGCCAACTCCTTGAGTGAGCGTTTTACACAATTTGATCCTGAAGTTAACATCTTTATACGTAAAAAGATTTTGATTGAATGGTACCTTCAGCATTGGTTATTTTTTGATGTAACTAAGTTCATTTTCAATTAAAGTTCTCGTCTAGACCAACAGATTAAAAATTCCATTAGATTTTGCAATTTATGGGTCTATTTTTCTTGTAGGGGGCCCAAAAAATATATAATATAATATAACATAAATATCTTATTTTTTAAGGGATTAGATGGTCTTTTTGCGTTATGTGATAATATAGAGTTAATCTTATATTACCCTGTGTAATGATATCTTATTGACACTGCAAAGGCCTTGGGTAATCATATATTAAACCAGGGAATGACAATGTCGAATTTTAAAATGTCTCTTAAGAGGACAGTAATTTCCATCTTGAAGCTTTGGGTGTTATTCAGCATATATATATAAATTTATAATATATATATATATATATATATATATATATATATATATATATATATATATATATATATATATATATATATGTATATATATGTATGTATATATATATATATATATATATATATATATATATATATATATATATATATATATATAATAATGTATATATATATATACTTCCCAAATTGCGAGATGGAGTTGTTTGCCTAAAATATGACTAACCAATATAAATTCAGTAAACCAACTTTTGTTTAGAGCATCATAGAGATTTTTTTTTTTTTTACATTTTCCATACAAATGTTATGGATACCTTTTTTCCAGATATGATGTCGTGCATAATTTGTAAGAAGTCATTTGTTCCTATTGTTCAAGTAAAAGAAAAAGGACTACTTAGTCTTATATATAGCCAACAGAGAAATGAAGAGACAATCTACCAGCAACTGCTCACCAGTAAAAATGAAGGGCTTGATGTTTTGGTTCACGAACATTGTAGGAAATGGTTCAACAATAAACGTAGAATTTCAACAGAATCAGAAAAGTCTCAAAGAAGAAAGACAAGGAGATCAACAAGTTTGTTTGACTGGAAAATTAATTGTTTTTATGTAATTCAACCTGCAAGATAGATAAAAGAATCCCTCGAGACGGGATTGGCATCTTGCTTCGACAGTTCAAATTCGCGAGAAAATCTTGGAAGCTTGCAAATTTAGACTTGAAACTGACGAAGCATGATGAATGGGCTTTGAAGTGAAGGCCAGAGCGCTTGATTGCATTGATTTTATTGCTGCAGAAGCTCGATATCATAGAAATTGTCAGCTTCGATTTGAAACGATTCAAAATCTCTTACCTGATAAGCAAAAAATGTTTAAGAGGTCGGCGAAGTAATGAAGGAATGAAGAATAGTTTTAACAAGGCTTGTGAATGGTTAGAAGTTGACACTTCCATCCACTCAATACCAGAGATCAGAGAAAAGGTTATAGAATTTTCAGATAATGATGAAGCATATGATTCTAGGTATCTAAAAAAACTATTGAAAGACCATTATGGTGGCCACACATCCTTTTCTGAACAACCCGGAAGGGAAACACTAATATATTTCCCTGATATGGCCAGCTTCATTATAAATAAGAAATTCCGAGAGAGAAAAGATAACATACAAGAGGAAAGTAGAAGGATCATTGAAGCTGATGCAAACTTAATCAGAGCAGAAATTCGGAAAAAACAGTATGACTTATCATTATATCCAATTACAGAAGAAATAACAAGTCCATGGATTCCTGATAGCCTTAGAATTTTTATGGCTAGCTTTACCAAGTCCACACTTAGCAAGAATGTATGCAGGACAATGTATTGTCCAGTTATCTTCACCTATGATAATACCACCTATCTTATTTGCCCTGGGTGTTGAGGTAGATCACATTTATGGATCAAAGTGGCTCAATGATGAATTGTTCAAGTTAGGATTTTTTCTGTTTCCTATTAGAAGTCACTCGTTTCAACAGCTTCTCTTACCTCACAAACGTTGAATGATATCATCAAGCAAACATCGACAGAAAGAGCTTCACACAATTCATCGCAGACAACGTTGAAAACATTTCTGACATTTAACATATTATTTTTTGTTTCATAACTGAAGACTTGCAGATTATTTTTTTTATCATGCATTCTTGTGTCTTTTGTGTGTGAGCTCAATAGGAAAATGCCTACTTCAGAACTAGCATAAGTGAAAACCATATTTGATAAATTCTTAACAACAAAATAAGTGTTCCAAAGTAATGAAGAACTAAAAGATACATCTCCCGTTTATTAACCCTGAGATGGAAAACTATCGGCAATAATTTTATGTAATGCTTTTCCATAGTGTTGTTGGTGTAACAAAGGTATGCCCACCTATTAATGAATTCCATTATCCTTCATAATTAGGATTTTAACAGGTTACATTCACACTGTATCTCATATGAATTCAGTTTAGCGGGGGTGACTTTAGGAACACATTGTGAAAAATGCTCAAGGACTTAGCTGGTGGGGTTTTTTTCTGATAAAATATAAGTATTAAAGAATACTTTAAAACCATTTCCAGCTTTATAGTATTTATTTTCGGGTTGGCCCCTTTTTAAGCCTGAATTGACCGGCCTATACGGGCTGATGTCATAGCTGACGTCATCCTCGGCTTCTCCCTTTACCCTTTATATGGCCAACGTGTGTATCCGGTTCCCAAGATGTTTTTACTTAAGGCTGGGAACCTCTTTTCATTTCTTACACGATTGTTCTAGCTTTGTTGGCTTAGAGGCTCAACAAAACGCATTGTAATCCGTGTGGGTGGGGTGAGGGTGGGGGAATAGTGCCGTCAGTGCATCTCACTTGATATACTGTAGGCATTACTGAAGGGTGTTTTCGGCGTTCCTTCGGCCTTTAGTTACGCCCACTTCGTAGCTTTTTACATTATCTCCGTCCTTGCTTCCTTTCTTTTGTCTTGCTTTCCAGCCTCTCTAACTATGACTTCTTAATGCAACTTTCAGATGCTTGTACTTCATTTCCTTTATTTTCTTGATCTCTGTCTTGCTGTCCAGCCACTCCAACAACTCCCTCTTTATACCATCTGAAACGCTGGATGGCCGAAAGTGTCCAGCTTGGTTTGAAATCCTAAATTTCATCACTTCAAATCCAATCGTACTAAAACCCATTCCTCGCATCAGATTACTAAGGTATGTTGCGAGTTTTAGTAATGCTTAGAATTCCAGCCCTCCTCTCTTATCTGGGCTTAGGACCGCCATGAGTGTAAAAACTGTAAAGCTAGAGTTATTTTTTTTAATACGTGAGCTATTGTTTTTTTATGTCACTTGACTTATTAAACCGTTGTGAATTATGCAAAGCGATAATTCTTCATTCAAGAGCTTTGATGTTTAAATTGTTTATTCTTTGTTTGATGGAACTTAGACAATATTATTTTTTTAACACCGGCTACCGGGGGTGTAGAATTACATTACTATCTTTTTATATACTTTTTATATACTGTACTTGTATTGGGATTTTAATTATTGAAAAAACAGAGGTAACTCACGTACTTTTGAATTATGTATTTCACTGATTTTCGTGAAGTCGCGTGATTGATTATTTTATGAACATAGCTGACATTGAGTATTTATCTGTTTTGTTTTTTTACTTTGTATTAGTTTTTCTAACTGCAGTACTTCGTTTCTTTAGTCATAGTTCTCTCTCTCTCTCTCTCTCTCTCTCTCTCTCTCTCTCTTCTCTCTCTCTCTCTCTATTTGTTTCTGTTATTTTCCTGTGTCATTTTCATCATCTTTTATCTATCTATTACATTAATGTTTTTTTTAACAATTGTGAGGCCTTATTTTGTAAGTGTTCCCCCCCCTCTCTCTCTCTCTCTCTCTCTCTCTCTCTCTCTCTCTCTCTCTCTCTCTCTTTATTTACATCTCATCATCTTTTATCTATTATTACTTTGTTTTTTTCATCTGAGGCCTTATTTTATTTCTCTCTCTCTCTCTCTCTCTCTTTATTTACATCTGCTTCTGTTATTTTCTTTGGTCTTTTTCATCTTTTTATTTATTTATCGATCTATTTAAAATGAACATTTGCCATTGACTTTTTTAACCACTGTGAGGCATTATTGTGTTAATCTCTCTCTCTCTCTCTCTCTCTCTCTCTCTCTCCCCGTGAACTACATCTCCTCATCTCATTCTTTGCATATTTCTCATTCGCTTCGGTCATCTCAAAATCCTTAACCTTTGTTGCATCAGTATTTAGGTCCCTCATATCATAGGCGTCCGAACGGTGACTCATGAACTCATGAGTTCGACTTATTAACCTCATGCCCGCGATTATATTAAGTGTCATTAACCCCTCGCATGTTTTTCCTGCTGTGCTGCGTTCTCTCTCTCTCTCTCTCTCTCTCTCTCTCTCTCTCTCTCTCTCTCTCTCATTAATCACAGTGTTAATTAAAAACATTAATTTTCCTCCCCCCACTCCGACAAGTTATGTCTTCGTAGTTTACCATGTTAGTTTTTTGCCATTCGAATAATTTTAATAATTTCTTTTCAATATTTTTTGTTTTATTATTTTCTTTATTTTATTTTTCTCAAGTGCATATATATATATATATATATATATATATATATATATATATATATATATATATATATATATATATATATATATATAATAATAAAAGACAGTCATGACATTGAAGATCTAGGCATTCAAGAAAACTGTGAACTCAAACGAAATGTAAAAGTGGGAGCCACACCCCCCGCCCTCTTGGTTTTCATTTGGGTCGGTTGGAGGGTCCTTCACCATTAAACCAGAATGATGATGATGAAGATGATGATAGACTACTACTTGATACAGAATTTTCATATTTGTGCATAATTTTCTTGTCTTTATTAAAATCTTCACGTGGGTTGTAGAGGTGATATGCGTAAATTTTTGCTAGTATTTTACATCTTTCTCTGTTTGTCTTTCACTTTTTCATTTATCGTAAAATAATTTCTGTTCTGAGAGCTACTTCCTGATTAAGAATTTAAAAAAGATGACTTAAAACAGTGCACTGTCCAGTTACCGTCATTATCCACATTTATGTCAGACACTCTTAAGTGCATTATTATGTTACTGCAACTTTTAAGTAAAATTTGGACTGCATGTACCGCTAAAAGATTTTCGACAGGGACTGAACCATTGAGTTGAAGGCATTAATAGGCCAGCCCTGTGATGGTTGAGAACGTTAACTCAGCCGTCTGGTTGAACTTTCTAATCATAATAATGATAAATGTGTCATGACGTCAGACCAGCTGCACTTACTTCCGAGATTTCGTTGAAATTCGCTCTGGTGAATGTGCAATATGTTTAGGCATTAATAACAATGGCGAATTGAAAATATACATCGTTCTCTCTTATTTTTAAATAATCAATGTGTTCCCCGGCTCTTACTTTCTCTACAGATGTTTATACTATACCAAAAGTTTGTAAAGTTCAGTGTGTAGGCCTACCGCGTTGTCGATTTTTTTTTTTATTAAGCTGGCCTTATATAAGTCGGAAATGGCCTGAGGTTGGAACGAGGTTTAGTAAGGTAATGAAGGGGGTAAGAGGCCTATTGTGGACCTCTGACCCTTTACCTACCGAGACCGTTTTTGTGTTAGAAGATAGCCTAGAGCTACCTTAATCGTAGAATTATATTGTATATTGACTTCTTACTTGATATATATATGTATGTATATGTATATGTATATATATATATATATATATATATATATATATATATATATATATATATATATATATATATATATATATATATATATATTTGGAACAGGCTCAGAATAGAATCAGAGGTTCTTTATTCCTCACACCGTTGGACTGTGGAACAATCTCCTTGAGGATGTCGTGCTATTGGAACTTCAAAGGTTAGGCGAAGATGCAATGCATTATTACCCTAATACTATTCTCCTTGCGTCTAAATACATTTTTATATATTTATTAATTCATTATTATTTTTTAATAAGTGAGATCTCTAGCCTTCTCTTACTTCTTCCTAGTGAACACCATATTCTTTGGAAGCGTGAATTTCGAGTCAGTGGCCCCTGCGGGCTTGTTCCATATGAATAGGGTTCATCTCCTGAGTAATAATAATAATAATAATAATAATAATAATAATAATAATAATAAAGAAAGTGTGACTGCAAGACCCCCACATGGAAGACCTAAACTCATTGAAAGAGGCTCTTCAAGAAATCCTCTCTGGACAACGAAAAGCAAACAGCATCTTCGTTGCAAGATCAGCTACGTAAACACACTGTTCATTCATCCTTAACGCTGTTTGGTCTGGCAAACAAGCGACCTTTGCTTACTCAGAGTTCACATGTTTGTGAACATACGTCATGGAGGTCAGACGCTCCCGTGATTAGCTCAGTTCGCTTTTTTATAAGCATGCGTTGTAGTAAAGGTCATTGTTACGCTCACACACACACACACACACACACATAAGCATAAGCACACATTCACACACGCACACACACACACTATCACATTTAGTTCATACGTGTTTATTTCTAAATTTATAAACACTTCATGATGACACAAACACGCTGATACTCACATGCTCTATCGCATATTCCCACTATGTGTTTGTTACTAAATTTATAAACATACGTCATGAAGTTCACACACATACGCACAAACACATACACACACACACTATCAAGTTTAGCCCATACGCGTTTATTTCTAAATTTATAAACACGTCATAGTCACGCAAACACACTGACACCCACACGTTCCATCGCATATTCCCACTATGTGTTTGTTACCAAATTTACAAACATACGTCATGAAGTTCACACACATACGCAAACACACACACATGCACAAACACAGACTATCACATTTAGCCCATATGTGTTTATTTCCAAATGTATAAACACGCCATGGTCACGCAGACAAACACACCGACACTCACACGCTCCATCGCATATTCCCACCATGTGTTTGTTACCAAATTTATAAGCATACGTCATAATGCCCCCGCCTCCTCACACACAACTCTCTCTCTCTCTCTCTCTCTCTCTCTCTCTCTCTCTCTCTCTCTCTCCCTGTACTCCCCCACCCCCATCACAGTTCCGAATCCCTTCAACATACAATGTGTTTGTTTTCCCATACAGTCACAAACTCGGTCCAGGAGGCGTCCGTGATTCACTTGGATAAATGTCATCTCTCGGATGTCTGTGTGTCATCCAGCATCCTTGTGTCATCCTTCTCATCCAATGTGACCAGGAAAGATTAAAAAAAAACAAAGGGACGTGATATTATTTTTTTGATAGCCCACGCTTGCCCGCTCTCTTTCTTGTGTGTGTGTGTGTGTGTGTGTGTGTGTGTGTGTGTGTGTGTGGTCCTCGTGATACAAGTGTAGGTCATTAGGCTCATAAACTAGGAACCCGAGTTCGATCCTTTGGGCCGGACGATTATGGGAACGGTGTGGGTGCGTTGCCCCGTTCTACTGTAGGTCAATTATTTTGGTTCCACATTTGGGTAAATGAATTCTGTTGTCCAAACAGTGATAAAAATGTTATGTTTTGGTATCACAAGATCTCTCTCTCTCTCTCTCTCTCTCTCTCTCTCTCTCTCTCTCTCTCTCTCATTCGTTTTGTAAATCTACGGTAATTACATAGTGATAAGTATAAAAGAGAAAACATGCACCTAACGGCAAAAACAGTTTTTATCATTGGTTTATATATACAGCAGAAGTGTAGGAGCCTCAGGTTACAAAACAATTAGCATGTGCTTGAAGAGAGAGAGAGAGAGAGAGAGAGAGAGAGAGAGAGAGAGAGAGAGAGAGAGAGAGAGATACGGACGGCGCCTAGGAGCGGCGAGGCAGGCGTTGTCATAATGTACACTACGTTAGGATTTTATGTACTCAAAATCGGCGAACAGAAAATATAGTTCTATATTTCTAACGTATAGTTAATATAAGGAAAGTTTAAGATTCAAAACTATTCGTATGTACATTGAGAGAGAGAGAGAGAGAGAGAGAGAGAGAGAGAGAGAGAGAGAGAGAGAGAGAGAGATACGGAGCCTGGGGCGGGGGGAGGCAGGCGTTGCCATAATTTACACTACGTTAGGATTTTGTGTACTCAAAATCGGCGAACAGAAAATATAGTTCTATATTTCTAACGTATAGTAAATATAAGGAAAGGTTAAGATTCAAAACTATTCGTATGTACATTGAGAGAGAGAGAGAGAGAGAGAGATTCGGTAGTATATTGTTTGCTGTGTCTCATACATTCAGGTCTGGAAGGTTAAAATATCTAAAATAGTTTCATTCTCTGTTTTGCTATAAGGTAAAATAGTTAACGGAGCTAAGATTTAACGCTATATGTGTATGTGGTGAGAGAGAGAGAGAGAGAGAGAGAGAGAGAGAGAGAGAGAGAGAGAGAGAGAGAGAGTTGCAAAAAATATCTAGTACGATTGGGCTTTATATATTGATCAACTTAGAAGACAAAATGAAATTTTACCTTTACATATAATACACACATATATATATATATATATATATATATATATATATATATATATATATCATATAACTATATATAAATATATATATATATATATATATATGTTATATATATATATATGTGTGTGTGTGTGTGTCTGTGTGTGCACTTATGTGTGCATTATATTATATAATTTTTATAGAGAGAGAGAGAGAGAGAGAGAGAGAGAGAGAGAGAGAGAGTTGCAAAAATATCTAGTACGATTGGGCTTTATATATTGATCAACTTAGAAGGCAAAAATGAAATTTTACCTTTAATATAATACACACACACACACATATATATATATATATATATATATATATATATATATATATACATACATATATATATATATATATATACATATATATATATATATATATATATATATATATGTGTGTGTGTGTATATATATCTATGTGTGCACTTATGTGTGCATTATATTATATAAATTTTTATTCTAGAGAGAGAGAGAGAGAGAGCAGAGAGAGAGAGAAGAGAGAGAGAGAGCCATGGCACAGCCATACGCGTACGTTCTGTCAGATCTTTCTATACTCACCACTTCCGACAAGTTACACACACACACACACACACACACACACACACACACACACACACACACACACAATCACTCAATCACACACACACACACACACACACACACACACACACACACACACACACACAACGCCTCCCCCAAGACTACTCCTTCAGCCTGTTGTCACCTTTGCTTTTATATCTCTCGTCGTCTGGCCTCGTCCGTCGACGCCCCCGCCGCGAGTTGTTCATTCCGTTCTCTGGATCTTTCATCGAGAACAAGATTATTGCAACTGCTGTCATCGGGAGCCTGAGGGAGGAGGAACCTTTGGTCAGAAGAAAGAGATTGCGGTGGTTTTAAAGTTTATCTGTAGGTTACTAGAGGATAAATGTTTTTTTTCCTTGTTTCTTCTTATAGTTTTCGTCATTCTATTTCTTCTGCTTTTAATTGTGTTTGTAAATTTATGCCTGGATGCCATCATCATCATCATCGTCGCTATAAAATGAAATGTGCTTTTGAATGCAAAAACTCAGTAAGCCATTAAATATGAAATTAGGTCTGCAAACCCGAACTTATTATGTATTATGTGAAGAAACAAACCAAGTCTTATAATACTCAAAAAAAAAAAAAAAAAATTACCCACCCAGAACTGAGTTCTTTTATTAAACAAAGCCAAACAAAACACGATGAAAAACTTTCTACCCCCTTCTAAGTACTAATGGTACCATTTTGTACTAAAAATTCCCGTCTTCTCGTAAACCCAAGTAACCGTGGCTATAGCAGTTGAGTGTCGTGGTATGTCACAAACCTTATTAAATGCTGCTCCCTACACTAAACCCCCTCCTCCCTTCCCAAGCCGGTTAGGTTACGGTGTTTAACATGGACATTATGAGGGAATTCTTCGAGGTGGGGGCGGTGGGAGTTGGGTGGCGGGACGGGGGTGGTATGGACTATGGCCTCTCGCAATTCACGTCAAGACGCGAATGTCAAATCTGGTAACTCTCTGGGTTGCAATGCAGATGTTGTTTTTGTTGTTTTGCGTTGCTGTTTTTGTTGTTGTTGTTGTTGATATTTATGTCGTTGTGGGTAATGATAAGGATGACAGAGGGGGAAAATTAACTTTTTTTCTTTATTCAAGTACTTTATGTTGTAGGGTTTAATGTTTATTATGCTCGGTAACTGTTTTGCTTCAAGTCTCAGGAGTCCAAGAACAGTCCTCTGTTATTATTATTATTATTATTATTATTATTATTATTATAAAAGAAAGATTTACAAACTGAAGGCATTGAGGGCAAGAAAAGGCAATATGTGTAATATAAACTAATATTTTTTTAATAATAATAATGATAATATGGTGATGATGTTAGTACTACTACTATTTTTATAGTGTATAATTCTTCTACTGTTATTATTATGTATAATTCTTCTATTATTATTATTATTATTATTATTATTATTATTATTATTATTATTATTATTATTATTATTAAAAAGAGAGATTCACAAACTGAAAGCATTAAATGAGGGCACGAAAAGGCAATATGTGTAATATAAACTAATATTTAATATAAACTAATATTCATTTTTATAATAACGATAATATGGTGATGATGTTAGTACTACTACTATTATTATAGTTTTTTCTACTGTTATTATTATGTATAATTCTACTACTACTACTACTACTACTACTACTACTACTACTACTACTATTTTATTATTATTTTCTTATTACTCAAAC
>NC_089755.1:33840120-33872620 GCF_040412425.1 Macrobrachium rosenbergii
CTGGGGGCCCCTTCGGCGTCCGCCACCCACGTTTTCTCAAGAACGGGGCGTCCAATTTCATCTGCGTCGAGGTTTTGCAAAGCCTCTTCGGACTCATGTTTATCGCTGCCATAAGACATTATGGTGCTGTTATCTCTTTCCGAGATCGCCTTTGCCTGAGATCGCGTGTGATGGGGATTATTCCTCCTAGGATCATCTCTGCTTAGTATTATCTCTTTCAGGGATCAGCAATTCTGCTCGGTGCTTTATCTACTGGAGACTGTATCTGCTCGATGTTATTTCTACCGACAATCATCCCAAGCAAGGAATGTCTTTGTTGAAACAGATATTTCTTGAAGATTGCCTAAAATCTCGCTTAATACTGGTTAAGACTGCCGTAAGGAATGCCTCAGCCAAGGATTAATTGCACGAATACTAATTGTAAAGAAAATGATTAACGGAGGAGGCTGCTTCAAACTTGGATTATTTCACTGAATATGATCTCACAGTTGGATTAATGCTTTGAAGATTTGATTAAGTGAAAATGAAAATATCTTTTGTGTGGATTTTGTTGCTGTTGAATTCTGCATGAAAGTATGCTTAGACAGGGCAGTCTCTGTCCTTGTGTGTGGATTATGTATCCTGAACAATAATTCTGTTTTAGATGATTTCTTCTGATGCTTATATTGACAATTTATTATCTCTGCCAAATATAATCTCCAGTTTTAATAATTTTTACTGAAGTTTACCTTAGGTGAGAATTATCTCTGCCTAAAATTTCACAAAGGTTTATTTTTTTTCTGTTTTAGAAGGCTAGCAATGCTGAAGATTACAGAGGCCGTGAATGTTCTCAAGATAACCCCAAAAGAAGATTATTTCAGCCTGAGTTTTCTTAATTCATGCATTTGTGATCGCCCAGCAGCAGCGAAAAATTAATTTATATATTTTGACCCAAGAGGACGTCTCTTAACAGTAATAATTTGAGAGATAATTGCTGTATAATTCCCCGACAGGGAGTCATGAAGCTGTTAGAGGATTCTTTGTTTGAAAGAAGGGTCGGGGTATCCCCATCATCACCCTCCCTTCCATATGACAGAGCCACCCACAAGCAATCATGAATGCACTGCATATATATATATATATATATATATATATATATATATATATATATATATATGTGTGTGTGTGTGTGTGTGTGTGTGTGTGTGTGTGTGTGTGTGTGTGTGTGTACGCATAGGCTTTGCTTTTATACTATGCTTATGTACTATACTCATACTTAAAAAATTCGTGCAATTGAGTATGAATATTCCTATTCCGTGTATTAAAAATATACCCTATGTATGTACATCCTTTTAAAGAATGGTTACGGCTGCTAAACTATACGTATGTGTATGCAGTTTTGTATATTGTGGAATGTATATTGGAAGTGGCATAAACTGGCGCGTTACTTCGGATAAAATGATTTCTCTCGTTGCTGAAATGGAGGATGGAAGCCGTTGAAAAGGCACGAGAAGATTTATCAAGATTTTTACAGTTATTTGTAATTCACTGTGAACTCATTACAGTGTCGCAAAAAAAAGGGCATTACTGGCATAGCAAATGGCCGTGTCGTTCAGGAATGAAGGAAGATACTGTAAATTGCCAAAGATAAGTCTAGTCAACTTAAAACAAAGGTTTAGAAAGATATGAAGTATTGTAATTAAATGTACCCTCCACGCATGAGACATCCAACAATAATTCAGAGCATTGTCACCAATGCGGATTACATGCTAGCTAAAATGAAAGGTATCAACAGTTTATAGAAAATTATAATCATACTGTCGTATTGACAGCCTGTACAACCTACTCATAAGTAGTCGACAGGTCCAGAATTATATAACATTCCGTCAACAGTCCGAACTTTATGTTATTTTTAATTTATTTTAATTTATCCAACAGTCACCAGGCTCAATACATGAACCAGGCAGGGGAGGATCATGTAGAGAGAGAGAGAGAGAGAGAGAGAGAGAGAGAGAGAGAGAGATATTAAGCGATATTCACTTAAAGCCGATTGGTTTGTCACTAAAGCCCCGCCTCTGGGATTAGGTAGATTGATATATATATATATATATATATATATATATATATATATATATATATATATATATATATATATATATATATATGTGTGTGTGTGTGTGCGTGGAGTTTTATGTGTATTTCAGATACAAGGGAACACTTTAATCTTTCGTGAGAGAGAGAGAGAGAGAGAGAGAGAGAGAGAGAGAAAGAGAGATTGATTATTAACCTAAAAAACCAGCTAACTCACGAAGCAGTTTTTTTTTTTTTTCATAAAAATGCAGCTGTTCGCGCTACGGTCTTCTGTAAGCAGAGGAATAATCTCATTTAATTCCCTCACTCGCCACAATTGGAGTTGCCAGAGAGTATAGGAGTCTGTGTGGGTAGCCACGAAATGGGGTGGGGTGGGTGGGGCGGGGTTGTCTTATTTCCAGCGAAGTGGGTTGAGGGTGTATTTTGAGGGGAGGGGGCGGGTGTTGGGGCTGGGGGGACGGTAGCGAAGGGAAGCGTGGGGTTAGGTGTTTGGAACTGAAGCTGAGGTTTGCAAAAGGTGGAGTTATTTAATAAGAGCACAATAAGAGACTACAGTATATTCGTTTTGGCTTGGTGGGTACTAGGGGTGGTGACGCCTTCATCAACATTTATTTCATTGGAATGTTGATGCAGAGAGAGAGAGAGAGAGAGAGAGAGAGAGAGAGAGAGAGATTTCCCAGATCGAAAATTATATAATTCTTCTTAGTTATAGGTTGGTCATATAGACCATGTAACTAGGAGGGGAGCCATGTCTAGAACCTTAGTCCTAATGAGAAAAAAATGTCTATTTGCATTTACAAACCCTTCCTTGTAACAGCCCATGCACCTTATATGTAGTTAAGTTGCTTCTCACACTTGGCCACGGTCAGCAGTGCGTAACGAGAGAGAGAGAGAGAGAGAGAGAGAGAGAGAGAGAGAGAGATAGTGGGCGTTAGTAAGTGGACAAACGGTATCGCTCATATCCAAGTGTGGGCGCCGATAATTGGTGTAAAGTTACAAACCGTCGTTGCTGAATGGACTGGTTTGTTAATGTCTATGAAGCGTAACGTTCAGATGTTATTGTGGATGTTGGCTTTTAGATTTCCTCTTTAAACTATAAATGGACGATCAACTTCTAACGTTTGACTCTTAAATGGGTTAAATATAAGTCCTCAGGGGAAAAAATGAAGCGGTAGATAACACATACGGTAGTACTACGGGTATGAGAGACATGTACAACAATCATTGGTCGAGTTTGCTATCTTGGCAGTTAGCCAGACAAGCAGACAAGCACCAGACTGAGAGAAGGAAAGCAAACAGACACAGACACACAGCAGACAGGCAATGAGACAGATCGAGAAAAAGAGGCTTGTCACTGTTCTTGGTCAAGATGACAGTCTCTAGAACACGAAGGCCACGCGCGAGTCGTATTCGCTTTTATGAAGATATAATAGGATTAGGCCGAGTCCTTTTCATTTTTAAGCGCTTGTCACACGAAGACCTGTGTCGAATTCAGTTTTATTCATACGCATTGTGTCTACATGTATGCATTTATACGGGAATGTTGTCCGAATTCGCATTTTTCATACGAGCAAAATGGGCTTTAGGCTAAGGTCAAGTTGGTGTCATGCTAAGTTAGACTGAGTATATTAGCTTAGTCTTTTGCGAATCGGCTGTTTAGGGTATAAATACATGAATAAATGTACGTCCATCTTTTTTTTTTTTAAGAACTAGCGTTAGAAAAAGTTACGTTTGTTTATTGTTTGTGTGAATTTTCTTATTGTTCTAAATATATAAAAAAATGAGATCGCCGATGAACAAAACATGGACTAGTGTTAGGACAAGTTAACATTTCATTGCTGTTTGTTGTGAAAAGTAGGTGTATTGTAGTTCCACTCTCTGAGAGTAAGATCGAAGACACACTGTGGATCTAAACTTCGATTTCTGTACATTGCGCTTTGCATGCATACATAAGAGTACAGCTTTTGATTACTGAAAAAAAAATTAAATTGCACCAAACAAAACCAGACTTTAGACATCGAGTTAGAATGAATTAGACAGGATCATAGTCTGCAAGTTTTACGGCACTGGTCTTTGCTCCAAGTGGAATCCCGAACCCGGATAAAAAAAAAAGGGTTGTAAAATCGAAAGCGTTATTGAAACTTGCACCGAACCTTAGCTGTCTGACGCAAGTGGCAAAGGACCGCAATCAACCAAGAATAACCAGTAAACGAAAAGCCAAAATAAACTTTGAAAGAGCACAACGCAAGCTTGTAGACAATGAACAAGTGTTAGGCCGAATTAGCCTTCATTGTTGTCCAGGCGAGAGAGTCAGGTGGAGTAATGGCGAAGGCCTTGAAATGGCACTTGATGTTTGATTCATTTCTTCCAGGGTCATTACAGTGAACGAGGGTCGCATAAAATGGGGGAATGATTTCTGCCAAGATGGTTGCGACATTTTATGGCGCTGGGCCATGTGGGGAAAGATCTTGGAGAGAGAGTACTGGATGAATGTGATGGTATACATTTTGTTGTGAGCAATGATTGTTCGCATATGTTAATTTTTCCCGCTTTCCCTGCCACAGCGGTGGCCAATAGCAATCGAGTAATTACCATGTAATAATTCACAAATGGGCTCCGTTATGAAAAATATCGACGTATATTTATTTTCAAAACCATTTATGTATTTTAAAAATTAATTGCTTCTAAGTTTCCTTTGGCAAAGAAAACGCCAAAACTTTATATCAACCATTTTTATTTATTTATCATGTTGTTTTAGAGTATAAATGCGCAGATTATAATAAGCAACATGAATTTAGATAAAAAATAAAAATAAAAATTTAACGGTTTATTAAGTACCATAAACTGGCGTGATAACAACCATAACCACTAAAGAATTCAAGATAATTTAAGGGAAATGACAATTTTGAGGCAGAGAAACCTCGTTCACCCCATTTCGTGCTATTTCTTGAGAATTTGTTCTGCCTCGACGAAAATTAAACAAGGGGGTGTCACTTGTACAAATTTATTTTGCGCCCTCATTTTCCGGAGAGCGAAATGTCGTTGCCGTCGGCAAATCTCTCTCTCTCTCTCTCTCTCTCTCTCTCTGTCACTGGAGTGCAAGCTCTTTCGTCTGTGTATTTATTTCCTCGCTTGACCAGGACAAATTTCGTCGTGGTCTTAAAGAGAGGCTCCAGTATTGGTCTACAGCGTCGAGCCCTATTCGACTTCGCTTTTACGATGTTCGTTGCTTTTTATGAACGCACACGTGTATCTGCTGGCTTCTCAGGTTTGTTTGTTTGTTATTTGTTATGTAATTGTTACTCACTCCGTTTTCCATTTTTTGGAAATTTTTGTGGGATTTCTGTCCTGAAGAGCTCTTACTCTGCCACCGTTTTATAAGCCTATTTATCACTGATTTCTTACGATAATTTACCACACTGTGATTAATAATAATAATAATAATAATAATAATAATAATAATAATAATAATAATAATATATATTAAAAAAATAAAAAACTACAAATACCAACAGATGTCAGCGGTTGGTGTAGATTCAACTGGCCTTATGTCAGCGTGGATCCTTCCCCAAAGGTGTTAAGATGTGAAAGAGAGTTAGAGTGCCTGTATGTACCTCTGAACTCTGCCCAACCAAGACACGAAATAGTAGATAAAATACATTTATCTAAGCCCCTGCACAGCTTCAAAGAACCCTTAAGAACATCTGTTAGCTGTAAAACCGAGTGCTGATTTCGAGAAATGTTTACTATGGGATAAAAAAGAGCGAAGTTATTTGAAAATCCTTGTTAAAATTCATGGTGATATCTTATCAACTTTGGATCTTTAGACCGATAAATAAGATCAGTATCGTTCAGTTGAGTTGCAAACTCCAAATGTTGGCGTACTTCTTGACCCGAAAAGTAAAGAAAAGTCGACTAAATCATACACAAAACACGTGGAGTCTGTTAATACAAGTTATCATGATATTTTACAAAACAACATCAAACCGAGATCCCCCGAACGATAAATTAGATACTTATCGTTCAGCAGGCGTGCAAAACCGGAGGAGGTTGGCGTACCATTCTAAGCTAAGGAGGAGAGACCCTTCTCTGCCTTATCTCATTATATACGCCACTGATTGACGAGTTTGCAGACATCTGCTTTATATCTTTAGAGCAGTAGAATGTCGTCCGCGAGGGTGTTATAATCAGGATATATCAGATTACAGAGGCGTAGGGGGATCTTAAACCTCTTCTAGATTGGGCTACAGTGAAGGGAATTGAAGGGAATTCCTTTAGTAGAGAATAATTGATGTTTATTTCGTCGAAATTGAATCTTCTTGGGGTGCGCTAGGGCAGTAGTGCTTTTAACGACGGTAGGAGTGTTTGACAGTTGTGATGCCGTGTTGGAAATTCTTTCATTCTCTTGCATATGTTATAATAACTTCTCATTGTATTGTCACAAATAAGAGAGAAGGTTATATTTTGAAAAGAGTTCGAATCCAACCTTGGGAATCGCGATTCGATTCTTGAAAGGGAATTGGTAGGCAGATAAAGTTAAACGTCCTGACCTAACTAAAGGAATAGTTATTTTAGTACAACTATACTCTCCTTGCTTATTAAGATAGTAAGATTTTAATGACAGAAATAGTGCAGAGAAATCAAACTGACGGTGTTTAGAAGCGGATCCTTAGAAACTAACCTGGGAAAATCTCACCTAATTTATTGTTATTGCGCACAGGTACTATTTTGACCATCATATTGCAACGTCTGCAACATTTTTCGTTTTCCACGGATTGTTAGGTCTTAGCCGTCATTCCAATGCGGCATCGTATTAGTAAGCAAATAAAATCGTTGTTATTATAGATTTAATTTCTCTCAGAGTGCCAGTGGAGATGTACTTGCGATTCTTGAGTCCGTATGACCTAATATTATGCCAACGAAATTCTATGACAAGAAAAATATATTGACAGACTAACAGAAAAAGAAACATAGAAACCTGTCTAGCAAGCAAGAAAATAAAATGAGTTAAGGAAAAAAATCAACAATTTTGTGGCCAAGCAAGCAATTCTGTGCAAAGATGCGCTTGAGATAAGATTACTTACAAAATCTCTCTCACATCTCACACTCCACACACACGCACACACACACACACACACACACACACACAGAGCGCCAGTTCACCCCTGACCTCTGGGATTGCTTATTGGGAGTCAAAGTATCTTTGATTAAACATCTGGCTGTGAAAGCAAGGAGGATTTTACCAGAGATATGAACGTTTAATATTGTAATTTTCAGTATTCATATTTATTTATTTCATCTGACAGCCGGATTTTTTTTAGCAGGTGACTCCATGAGATCTCCTTACTTGGTAGCGTTTTGACTAGCGGAAGCATTGTGACAAAAGTAAAGTAAGTATAGCTTAGTTTTACCAGACCACTGAGCTGATTAACAGCTCTCCTAGGGCTGGCCCGAAGGATTACACTTATTTTACGTGGCTAAGAACCAATTGGTTACTTAGCAGCAGGACCTACAGCTTATTGTGGAATCGAACCACATTATAAGGAGAAATGAATTTCTATCACCAGAAATAAATTCCGTGCAAACATAAGAAATTGGAAGCGTTTTGACCAGCCCAAGAAATTGTAAGTTTCTGACCAGCATCAGAAATTGGAAGCATTTTAACCAGCATAAGAAATTTGAGGCCTTTTGACCAGCATGAGAAATTGGAAGCATTTTGACCAGATTAAGAAATTAGAAGAATTTTCACCAGCATAAGAAACTGGTAGCATTTTGACCAGCATAAGAAATTGGAAGCAATTCAACCAGCTTAAGACATTGGAGGCATTTTGACCAGCATAAAAAATTGGAAGCATTTCGACCATAAAAATAGATTGGAAGCATTTTGACCAGCATAACAAAGTGGAAGCATTTTGACCAGCATAAGATAATCCATAAAACATTTAAACTTATTGGTATAAAGTCGGTAATTATTATTATTATTATTATTATTATTATTATTATTATTATTATTATTATTATTAGTCTGGAATAACAAAGAGTGACTTCGCACGATGCGGCAGAAGATAAAACTTGGCGCAAGGATATATATTAGTCCTAATGTCATCTGATGAAAACAAAATGTAGTAGATTAGAAATAGGTTGTTATACACGTACACAATCAGTTTATAAATAAGAATGACAGTGAAAAAGAAAGCTTCATTAAGTGGCGAAGGAGAGTGAAGAAAGCCTTGAGGAGTTTTGCGTGCTGAAGATAAATGGTTTCAAAAGGAGAAAGTTTAAATTTAGGCCTACATATGGGAGGGAGAAATTGGAGAGAAGAGTTACTAGGTTAAGATTTAGTTCAAAATGGAAGTGTACTTTCAGGGAAGTGATATTAAGAGGACTAACATGCCTTTATCAGAACATTCTTGATTATAGCGATTGTGATAACACGAGGCAGTGTTTGGTGGAGAAACACAAAAAGTGCGCCGACGTTTCTTCTGCGCAATCAAGTTTTCTGCACAGCCGCTACAGCGTATAATCAAGGCCACCGAAAATAATTTAGATCTATTTTCGGTGGTCTCGGTATAATGCTGTATGAGCTGCTGCCCATGAAACTTGAACCACGGCCCTGTGGTGGCTTATCCTTTATCGTTGCCAGACGCACGATTAAGGCTGACTTTAACCTTAAATAAAATAAAAAACTACTGAGGCTAAAGGGCTGCAATTTGGCATGTTTGATGATTGGAGGGTGGATGATCAACTTATCAGTTTGCAGCTCTCTAGCCTCAATTTTTTTTAAGGTTTGAGGGCGGACAGAAAAGTGCGCATGGAAAGACAGAGCCGGCACAATAGCTTCCCTTTATAGAAATCTAAAAAGCCCTTTGAATGTGTTTTGCGAACTTCACAAGAAAGAGGTGAGAGCAGAACAGATAGAGGAAATGAATAGAAAACCATGTAAGTTGAAATAGAGAAATAAAGACTAAAAGTGGTATATGGTTGGATGGTACAATGAGTGGTTATTGTAAAAAAAAAAAAAAAAAAAAGTCAGTATTGTTCGAACTGTGGCTGTGAGGTATAAGGAAGAAATGATGAAGGGGAATGCCGGAAGTGAATCTGAAGAGGAGGGGAGAGAGAAGAGGGAGAAGTTCAATGGAATATTTTGCCGAGAAAATGAGTTAGAATTTTTCGTGAGAAAAGTAGGCGGAGAGATTTTTTTTTAACAAAAAGTTAATCAATTAATCAATGATGTTTTGCAGAATGGGAAGGACAAGAATGCTGATCAGAGGCGTTTGTTTCCGTGGGGGGCTAGTGCCATCCGTGCACCTCATGCGGTACACTGTAGGCATTACTTAAGGTTCTTTGCAGCGTCCCTTTGGCCTCGAGCTGCAACCTGTTTCATTCCTTTTACTGTACCTCCATTCATATTCTCTTTCTTCCATCTTACTTTCCACCCTCTCCTAACAATTGATTCATAGTACAACTGCGAGGTTTTCCTCCTTTTACACCTTTCAAATCTTTTTACCGTCAATTTCCGTTTCAGCGCTGAACTCTGTTCTTTTCTGTTCTATTCAGAGGCGTTTATAATTCGGCACTGTGGGCGGCGGTAGGGGCGGGGCGGGGCGGCCTTGGGCATTTCTGCGTTCGCGTAGTTACAAAAGCCTGAACCATGATTTATTTGCTAAAGGAATAAGCCAGGAACAGTTTTGTCTTGTTTTACTCCCAGGGGCATCAACTTATTGATAAAATATTCTCTCTCTGTGTTTTACTCCTGGGGGAGCCGACTTATTGATAAAATAAGTATTTCCTAGGCTTTTCCTTCTCTCTGTCTCTCTCTCTCTCTACTCCTAGGGGAACTGACTTGTTGATAAAATAGATATTTCGTAGGTTTTTCCTATCCTCTCTCTCTCTCTTACCCCCAGGGGACCCGACTTATTGATAAAATATTTCGTAGATTTTTCCCATCTCTCTCGCTCTCCCCCTGGAGACCTGACTTATTGATAAAATATTTCGCAGATTCCCCCAACTCTCTCTCTCTCTCTCTCTCTCTCTCTCTCTCTCTCTCTCTCTCTCTCTCTCTCTCTCTCTCTTCTCGCGGGCTTATCGTTTGATCTAGCCTTCAACAAAGTTCGGAACTTTCGAGCGATTTGCTTTTCATGAATACCGACAACTTGGGAAGCCAAGATAGGAAATTAATGTTCTCATGTCTGCAAGCGAAAGTATCCAAAAGATGAGATTCAAGATTTATGCACCTTTTTTCTTCCTGGTGTCCTTTGCCCCTTCCGGCTTTTGTTTTTTTGCTGTTTTTTTTTTTACAGAAAGTGGTGACAATTTCTTTTCAGCATCTTTAAAAACATCTTCATAAAATATTTTTCATAGTTGTTCATGATTATATACACGTATCTGTACGTATATACGTACAATGTATGTTGGATAAAGATGTACACACCAATACATACACATATATATGTAAATACATTATAATTATGTATACATATATTTATAAATATACATATATATACATATATCTGTATATACATTATATATATACATATATAAACTTTATCACTTACACAGTTGTTCTGTGCATTAACTTTTATTGAACAAATAGCTCCTCTAGATAGCATTCAGTTTAAATGAGGTCCTGTTACTAATTATATACATAAATACACACACACACATATATGTATATATATACATATATATATATACAGTATATATATATATATATTCTGAAACCCTGGTATCTACTACCCACCGCAGTTGGCTGACTAGCTACTAGGAATATAACTCACTGTGAGGCCAACACAGGGAATGAGCCTACATCGTTCTGCCCGTCTAGGAATCGAACCCAGGGTCACTTGCTGGTAAGCAAGCGTTCTAAACACAACTCCATGTCAATATATACAATATATATATATATATATATATATATATATATACATTATATTTATATATATATAGATGTTCAGGTTTGCCTTAATTGCATTATAAACTTTGTTATATTCTTTACCATCTTACAGCTCATAAAACTGAAGTGTGTCCGCACCTTTTGTTTGCTGAGAATGCTGTAAAGCGCAACATGATACGCGTAAAGACTCCGGGATAATCGAATTAGACAGGCAGACAGACAGATAGGATGGCAGACTGCAAGATAGACATGTTTATTTTTGCTGGTCACACTCTGTGAATTGTAGGGACAGGGACAGACGCGTAACTAATGAAGTAATGGAAAGATTGTGCGGTTTTTATTTTGTCTTTTAATTGGATGAGGCTGCTCTTGCATATATAAAGGAACTTGAAAGTTTATGGGCTTGTTTTTATGTTGAGAGTGACATTTTTTTATATGTAATGAAACTGTTTTTTCTTGTGTATCTATACGTATTATTTCATGGATTTTTTAACGGCATCTGAAAGCAAGGTAAGTGTTTAATCGCAAAGGCAAAATTATTCGTATGCCCCCATTTCTCTCTCTCTCTCTCTCTCTCTCTCTCTCTCTCTCTCTCTCTCTGTTTCTCGTAAACGTACTTGCATAAACCACCACGCTCACATTCAAAGAAACTCTCTCTCTCTCTCTCTCTTTCTCTCTCTCTCTCTCTCTCTCTCTCTCACAAATATACTTGCATAAACGACCACGCCCACATACAAATAAACTCCTCTCTCTCTCTCTCTCTCTCTCTCTCTCTCTCTCTCTCTCTCTCTCTCTCTCACACACACACACAAATATACTTGCATAAACGACCACGCTCACAACCAAAGAAACTCTCTCTCTCTCTCCTCTCTCTCTCTCTCTCTCTCTCACACAAATCTACTTGCATAAACAACCACGCCCACATACCAGTAAACTCCTCTCTCTCTCTCTCTCTCTCTCTCTCTCTCTCTCTCTCTCTCTCACACACACACACACACACACACACACACACTCAGGCGCAAACCACACATATGCATTTTCCCCTCGAACAGACGGCAACCCGGCCGCACGGAACGCATGCGCACATTGCCATTTCCCCTCCTCCCCTTTCGATATTACGCCAAAAGAAAACTGGAGGTGGGGTGATGTAAGCGATCGAAGAGATTGGTTTATTTATCCGGTCGCTGATTGAAAGGTCGTCGGTTTTAGGGATGCCTCCGCAATGTGATTCATCTCTGAGAAATGATGTGTTTACGTACTGCACTTCTCAGGGCAGAGTTGTTCTCTCTCTCTCTCTCTCTCTCTCTCTCTCTCTCTCTCTCTCTCTCTCTCTCTCTCTCTCTATATATATATATATATATATATATATATATATATATATATATATATATATATATATACTGCATATATATATAAATATATATATTATATATATGCGTATATATACATATGTATATATTTATAAATAATGTATATATAACCTATATATATATACAGTTATATATATATATATATATATATATATATATATATATATATATATATATGTATACAAACCTAAATTGGAGATATCCTCCAAGAATACCCGCATGTGACAAGAGAACATTGCAATTAAACCAAGTAAAAAAAAGAAAACTTTTCACTCTCAACACTGATACACCAACAATAAGAAGACCATAGCTAATTAGAGTGACTTTTTCCACATATCCCCAAATTATAAAAAAAAAATACATAAAACATTCTCCTTGTTCCTGCATCAATGGCCTGCCTGAAGTTCATAAAATTGTAAGGTAAAAGAAATGTTTTATTATTATTTTTGTTGTTTGTGATGTTTAACAAAATACGGTTGTGTTGTTGTGGTTTTATTAACTTATAATGCGTGGTTCACGTTTATTTGCATTTTCGACGTTATCGTTAATCATATTACTACCAGTCATCGCATCCTTCAGCTCTTGAATCCAATAGATTTTACTTTTTTTTTCTGTATTTCAGATTTCAAGTTTGCGTTCCTGTCTCTTTTCGCAAGCCATTTCCATCTCTATATCATCAATCTTCGTTAGAATTCAGAGTGATTCATCTCTTAGTGAGAAGTACTATTATCCGAAAGTTTTCCCATTTTCCTTCCTCTACCGTACACATACTATTTCCATAGCCATTCCATCAACACGCGGCAGCTGATAAACAAAACGTCCATTTTTCAGCGAACTGTGGAACTAGCAACTCCGGAACTTCTGACGCCTCCGGTTGCATGGTCGAGGCTTATGTATTATATTATCTCATGCAAAGATTCGACTTTCTAGCGAACTGTAAAGCTTATAGCAGCTTCGACTTGATGTTTAAATTCAGGGAAGGACCAATAAAGTTGTAAAGAATGTAAGAGAAAACAAAGTTGTAAATATTGAAAGACAAAATAAAGTTGTAAAGATTTCGGTGATCTTCATGTATAGCCTAATAACACTTTCGAAAAAATCTAGGTTTTTTTTATCGAATGGCAAAACAAACAAGTCTGGTTATGTGTTTTAATAACTAATATCTATTGTTTAGCAGTTTCGGTGCTTATAATAATCCCATCTTCAGGTAACAGAGTAAATCCAGCAGAGAAATCCTCTCTCTCGTCCCCGTTCTACCCAGAAGACCTCTCAATCCCACAGATGCGAAATTGGAAACTCGAGGATCTAAACATGCCTAATCAATCTTTACTACCATTCACTTTCAGACCGTGGAATTTTCTGCATTCCTCTGCGTTCCCAGAATCATTTATCCCACCAGTTTTCAAGATGAATCGTCACTTACGATATCTGTCAATAGCTATTCGCGCCTTGAATTGGCCGAGCTAAAAAAAAAAAAATATCTTGTCCCGATTGCATGATTGAAATCAGAGAACTCTTGCCCTCGCTTCTATTTGCCTTCAATTGCCTATCACTTGACGTTTCTATTGACTTCCTGTTCCTAATCAAATTTGCCATATTGTCCTTGTCATGTTTTTTTTTTCTTGTTCTACAGTACATTATACTCTTTTTTTTCCGTTCCCCTGCAGGTTTCTGTTTGCTTTCTGTTCCCCAGCAGATTTCTATTTGTTATCTATTCCCTAGCAAGTTCCTATTTGTTGTCTGTTCCCCAACAGATTTCTATTTGCTTTCTGTTCCCCCTGCAGGTTTCTGTTTGCTTTCTGTTCTCCAGCGGATTCCTATTTGTTGTCTGTTCCCCAGCAGATTTCTGTGTGCTTTCTGTTCAGCATCAGACATCTGGTTGCTTTCTGGTCCCTAGAAATAGCAGATTTATGTTTGCTTTTTGTTCTCCTGGAGATTTCTGTTTGCTTTGTTCCCCAGCAAATTTCTCTTTGCTTTCTGTTTCCAAGCAGATTTTTGTTTTCTTTCAGTCCTCCAGGCGATATCTGCTTGCTTGCTGTTTCCCAGAAATAGCAGATTTATGGTTGCTTTCTGTTCCCTAGCAGATTTCTATTTTCTTTAAGTTGCCAGTTCACCTTGTACTGTAATTTTATTCGCTTTTTGGTACCTATTACTTAAAAAACATCTCTATTCGGGATGATCCTCATCACACGAGAAATCAGTTTGCTTTCTGTTTCTCATCACTTGATGTTTCTGTTTGCTTCTCGTTCCCCTACAAAGGACATTCCAATTTGCTTTCTTCGCTCCCTGTAATGTCATTCTTTTTCTCGTTCACTATCCCCAGGTCACGTTACGCCCGTCAATTGCGTTTCCAAACGGCGCAAACTGGATCCCTGCGTGAGTCAGACGTCAGATGGTCCGAGCGGATCCTGATGCCTCATTTCGTGACGAATCCTCCTCCTCCTCCTCCTCCTCCTCCTCCTCCTCCTCCTCCTCCTCCTCCTTCTTCTTTCGGCATTGTGGTCGAGTGCCCGAGCGAAATTGTATTTTCGCTTGGGTCTCCTTTCGTTTAGGGCGCCCCCCTCTTCCCCCTTCTCTCCCCACCCCCGCACGCACACACACTAAAGTCATCGCCGTCATCTCAAGATCTAAGCGATGTCTTTTTCAAATGCCAATTGGCTCAAGTGGAAGATGTCGGGATGGAGATGACCTTGGACGTTGGGTATACAATATTTACGGCTTTATTTGTATTTTCGTACCGCGCGAGTCTTCTCAAAGGCCGGGTGCTGTTGCGCCTCACGTCAGGAGAACGATTAAGAGGTTGTTTCTCTCAAATGCATTCGAGGAGAAGATGGTTCATAGTCTTCAATTCTGTTCGGCGCATTGAAAGCGATTTTGCTCCTGTGGCTTCACTCAGTCTAAAATTCTAGTTTTGATCGACCCAGTATCTAATTTTACATTGACGATGGTTGCAGTTGTGGTGACGCTAGTATAAAAACATCAAGCAGTCAATAGGTTTATTTCGTTGTGCTTTTATTCATGTTTATTTGCGTAAAACGATGACATTAATCCCATTTGAAAAGCGCCTGACGCCTTCTGTCACTCAGAATTGGAAATTCTCTGTTCTTTAAATTCTGATTCTCTTGTGTGCGAGCTAGAGATATAAAAATGATTTGTTTTCCCTTCATGTAACGAAAAACGGACGGATTGCAAGCCTGACGAGGGGTGAAAATTGTTACTGAATTATCATGGTAATCGTAAGTGTAGGACCCTACTTTTCCTTTTATCCCCGTCATTATACAGCTTCAACCAAACTGAAGAAGCAATACAGTTCGATTTAAAGTAAGTGATATCGTTTCTTTTAGTTTTGAGTTTTCTTTAAAAGAAAACTATTGAGATGGTTTTTTGTCTCTCCGTCCGCCCTCAGATCTTAAAAACCACTGAGGCTAGAGGGCTGCAAATTGGTATGTTGATCATCCACCCTCCAATCATCAAACATACGAAATTGCAGCCCTCTAGCCTCAGCAGTTTCTATTTTTTTGAGGTTAAAGTTAGCCATGATAGTGCGTCTAGCACCGTTATAGGTGCCAACAATACAGGCCACCATTGGGCGTGGCTGAAAGTTTCATGGGCCGCGGCTGAGGGTTTCATACAGTATTGTACACTGTACAGAAAACTCGAATGCGCCGAAGAAACTTCGACGCATTTTTTACTTGTTTTTTTAGTTTTCTGTAAAAGGAAACTGTTGTGCAGGTTTTGTCTGTCCGTCCGCACTTTTTTTGTCCGCACTTTTTTCTGTCCGCCCTCAGATCTTAAAAACTTCTGAGGCTAGAGGGCTGCAAATTGGTATGTTGATCATCCACCCTCCAATCATCAAACATACGAAATTGCAGCCCTGTATCTTTAGTAGTATTTATTTTATTTAAGGTTAAAGTTAGCCATAATCGTGCTTCTGGCAACGATATAGGATAGGCCACCACCGGGCCTTGGTTAAAGTTTCATGGGCCGCGGCTTATGCAGTATTATACGGAGACCACTGAAAGATAGCTCTCTTTTCGGTGGCCTTGATTATACGCTGTAGCGGCTGTATAGAAGACTCGATTGCGCCGGAGAAACTCTGGCGCATTTTTTATATGTTTTTGGTAAGCACCACTAGACAGAGGGGTAACCTGTTAAACTAGAATGAGACGTCCCCCGAAAGTCCTCATTCTAAAAAATCACTCTGAAACAGCTATTCTATTCGGTAGCTAAAGATAGCTAATAGATGTAAATCACACTAAGGATGACCGTGGCACCCACTTTAAGTTCATTTAATTCTCCAGTTTTCTTATCTTGAGACGCTCGATTGGCCAACTCAGTCTAATTATTCGATGCGAGGTTTGTTTAGGAAACACGTCGGGCAATTTCGGTTATATGATTATGCGAGAGACATTCTTCGGATCGTTTCCTCGCAATTAGTGTTTTGTATGAAGTTTCAAGGATCTGTTTCGGTTTAAGGAGAGATAATTTGTAATTGAAGGGGTCTCAGTGAGTGAGGGGAAAGTGGGTTATGAAATATCCCTTGTCTATGAAGTCTTTCATGAGAAATTATTGTGATAAATGTGGAATGTGAAGACCATTCCTAAATTAGAGTATCTTGTAGTGTTTGTGTATGTGTTAGTATATGTGTGTGTGAGAGAGAGAGAGAGAGAGAGAGAGAGAGAGAGATTGAAAACAGCACGTTATGGGTGCTGATGGTGACAGGGGGGAAAACACATGAACAGCGTAAACTCTATCGTATGTAACACACACTTAAATTACAAAGAGCACCGTTGGTCAGACCGATTGTGTTATAAGCTTCCCAGGGCACCACCGGGACCTGTTGAACAGACTCTGAAGGTATGTTTCTCAATACAAACGTTAAGATGAGATTGCTAGCTCTATGCCCACCCTCCACGGATGGTGGTGTGATTTAATGCCAAAGGACTGCCTGTCGGAATTACGCAACTGGAAAAGAGTAGGCCTATTGTATTAGGTCTACATCGATGAGATCTACTTTACATTTTGGAGATTTACATTCTTATGAGATCTGCTCCTTCAGAAAATGATTTCCACCTTGGGAAGTGGCGTACACATTCAGGCTGAGGTCCACAACAGTTACTTAAGGAAACCATTGCCGACCTTTGAAATGTTTTTTATTCTGCACACTCGGAAGTAGCTCTAAACCTACACGAGACGATTTTAATCTTCAAAAGCAATTCTGCTTTCTATTGGCGTCCAGCATCTTTAAAAGATATGAACTACCAGCTTTCTGGAAGCGTCCAGCATTTTGAAAGACATTAACTACCACGAAAAGGTATCTGCTTGTTCTCGAAATGTGATTATGATAAGTTTTATGTTTAGTGTATTTTAATATCTATTTGTATTATCTTATATATACTCCATGATTTCTTTGTTTTGATATTATTTTGCGACTTTATTCATCCACTTTTTCGTTACGTTTTGTTTAATGCAACGGTATTCTGAGGGTTGGCTGACGTCCTGTTGATGGGAATTCCTTGCAATTTTCAGAACCTATGTATTTTTTAAATATTTATTCTTTGGTGAGATTGCTGATCCCACAACATTTCACCCTGGCTGTGACGCACATTAACCGTCTGGACCCATAGAGACAGTTTGTTTTGTTGGAACGCGCCTTAGTCGTTTCGCCTCTCCCGCGAATTGAACCCGCCTGGGAAGCTTAATTTCCTAATATATATATATATATATATATATATATATATATATATATATATATATATATATATATATATATATATATATACATACATACATACATACATACATACATACATACACATACATACATTATATATTTAAGTGTGTGTTTGTGTTTCTGATATAGAACAAATTACTGTGTATATGTGTAATATGTATATATCATATATAATATATATATTATATATATTATAAATATATATATAATATTATATATATATGTATATATATATATATATATATATATATATATATAAATTAGTATTTGCGCTTTTAATCTGTCGATAAAGATCCTTCCTCCCCCGATGCAAGTCTCCTATAGATCAGTCAACCTGTCGGTGAATATCCCTGTTCAGTCGTCGCCTGGAATTAAGAAATATCTCATCCACCAGAAAACTCGATTCGCTTCAGCAGTATTCCTGCCGTTGCTTACTTTTTAAATAATCCTCATCATTTTTTCCATCCTTTTATCTTTGTCTTCTCTGTTTTCTAATTCTAGCTGTTTTCACTTTTTTTTTTTATCCTCGAATGATTTTTTTGTTAGGATGTTTTACTGAGTGCAAAAAAGGCTCTGGCTTTGAAGTCGACGTTTAAAAAAAAATAATTCTTTGTCCGTTTAATTAGACTTCGAAATGTCATAAATGTCGAGCTATTTAGGAATCCCCCCGACTGAGGATGAGAAAACGCGATTCCCATCCGCTTTTATTAACATTCTCTCTCTCTCTCTCTCTCTCTCTCTCTCTTCTCTCTCTCTCTCTCTCTCTCTCTCTCTCTCTCTCTCTCTCTCTCTCATTTTTCTTTAGTGAATGCCGATCCTATTTTGACACAAGAATATTTATTTTTCTATTGATGTTTGTCGTCGTTCTGTTTTGTAATCTGGATCTGACTGAACTTTATTCATTTGTGATTATGTTCTCTTTTTCACGCAGGATCGAGATTCGATTAATGCATGGGTGTCCCTGTTCTTTCTTTTTCTCTTTGTATATAGTGCATTTTCTCTTGTACGAGATAGATGCTTACACACACACACACACACGTATTTATATACTGTTTATATATATATATATATATATATATATATATATATATATATATATATATATATATATATATATATATATATATATATATATATATATATATATATATATATATATATATATTATATATATATATATATATATATATATATATATATATATATATATATATATATATATATATATATATATATGTCAAGACTTCAAAAGTTCAAGCGAGCATTTTGTCTTGTACGAGATAGATGTTTACACACACACACACACACACATGTATATATATATATATATATATATATATATATATATATATATATATATATATATATATATATATATATATATATATGTCATGACTTCAAAAGTTCAAGCGAGAGAAGACACCATGTATTACTACCCTGAAGCAATTTATCCTGTTCTTACGTATATCTCTTCTTTCCATAATCTTTTCTTAATAAACATTTTTCACATTCACAACTGATCCCTTATCCCCTTTCCTCCCGAGAGGAACCAGATTCGCTGAACAGCAGAAGCACCAATATGCAGTAAATGTTTAGCCTCGCTGTCGAACTTCTCAGTTCCAGAGGTCCTTTATCCCTCTCCCTGGGGATGTCGTGCATTTGGAACTTCTAAAGTTCAAGCGAAGATGCAGTGCATTACTACATTAATGCTCTTCTCCTTGCATTTTAATCCATGTTTATCTATTTATTAATTTATTTTTTTTTCTTTTTAATAAGTGAGATCTCTTCACTCTATACTTCCCTTTACCTTCTCTTAATTCATAATTAGTAACATGTTTTTTGGAAGCTTGAATTTCATGTCACTGGCCCCCGTGGGCTTGTTCCATATGAACAGTGTTCATATTGTGAATAATAATAATAATAATAATAATAATAATAATAATAATAATAATAATAATAATATTATTATTATTATTATTATTATTATTATTATTATTATTAATAATCTAAGCTTGAATTTTCAAGTCAATGGCCCGTGTAGGCTTGATCCATATGAATTGTGTTTATCTTCTGAATAATAATAATAATAATAATAATAATAATAATAATAATAATAATAATATAATATTTATCTATTCATCTATCTGTCTGTCTTTCAATCTGTCTATCTGTATATATATATATATATATATATATATATATATATATATATATATATATATATATATGTGTGTGTGTGTGTGTGTGTGTTTGTGAGTGTGTGTGCGTGTGTTTCTAATACTACTCACCTTAGGATTCAATGAGACGGGGATGGTTTAGATTCAGACTCTCTCATTTACAAAACACATCCCAACTTATTGAAGCCTAACATAAAATAGTATGAAAATATATACACAGTGAAGTTGTGCTGCTATTTTTGTGATATATATATATATATATATATATATATATATATATATATATATATATATATATATATATATGTATATATATATATATATATAATATGTGTGTTTATATATATGCATTCATATGTGTTTCATGCACAGACTTACGACATTTTCATTAGAAGAACGAGAGAATATTTCATTTCTGAGGGGAAAGGAGAGGACGCCATCACAAGGCGAAATGCAAGACAGATGAGTTGCTGTCTCGCGAAAGTTTAAAAGAACTGCTGGAAAACAGAAGAGATGAGAAGGAAGATGGACGACCTCCAGTCGAGACATTTATTCATTTCTGATTTTAAGAGTTCTGTCACACACACAGACACATACTCACACACACACCGCACACACACACACACACACACGCAAATTATATATGTTTTTTTTTTTGCAGTATATCGCGAATGAAGTACACCATTTCCACGGCGTTCCATGTGTGTGTTTGCTTGTTTTTTTTTTCATTCGCTCAATCACCAGTGGCCCTCTAGCTTTATTGTGTCCCGTTGCGATCTGCAGCCAGTTTTATTTATTAATTTATTTAAGGCGGTGCGTTGAACGGTGGTTTTTCGAGCAGTAACATAGAGCAATATTGGGTTTGGCTTGCGCTTGAATGGGTTACCACTGATCGCTACTGAAACTTGCAATTGTACTTAAGGGATCTGGTTACTGTGGCAGTAAATCAAAAGAACCCAGAGTTCAGAGAGAGAGAGAGAGAGAGAGAGAGAAAGGGTGGGTGGGGGTGGTTCTATTAGACGCTTAATCCGAATCCTCTTTGAGATGAAGGATTTGGCAAATACCTGAAATTTCCCAGGAATTAACCCACACAAACGATAAACTTCAAAGACAAACGCCGATTCCTGAAACATAAATAAATGTGTGTGATGAAGTTCTTTTAACGGGATATCAATTCAACGCATCGTCAACATTCCTTGAAGTGGGCTGTAGATCTCTCCGTTTGTGGTTGGTTAGCAACAGTTACCTTATGCAACGTACAGGTTTCTGCCGAGATGAAATGATTCTCTCTCTCTCTCTCTCTCTCTCTCTCTCTCTCTCTCTCTCAGCTCAAATGCGCTTGAAGGCTCATCCCCTATCAACATTTTGAATCACTTGTCAGCAGATCTGCTTTGTAAACATAGTTACCATGGACCGCTCCATGTGCCGCCCTTTATTATACCCTTCACAAAATACCCAGAGACTAAACATTAGGAATTATACCAAGAAGATTAGTTCCGCTTTTACAGATATCTAGAATCTCCTGATTTCGTCGAATAAATTATGAACTTTTTTCTTTTCATTTACCTTTATTATCTTATTCTTCAAAATGGTAGTTTTTTTTTATCTTGATTGTTGGTGGCTTAGCAACACTTGTTATTGGCAGAAACTGTTTGCTATACATACATACATGCATAAATACATACATGCATATATATTTATATATATTTATATATATATATATGCATATATATATATATATATATATATATATATATATATATATATATATATAATCAGAGAGAGAGAGAGAGAGAGAGAGAGGATGGTCTTGGTAAGAGAGAGAGAGAGTTTGTATTATGTAAGACCTGCTAAAAATTTGATACATGAATGTTTAACTGATACATGCATTTATACATCTCTCTCTCTCTCTCTCTCTCTCTCTCTCTCTCTCTCTGGTAATCATCATCAGATTAACAAAGGTTACTACATAGTTCTTTTTCTTTTACCTCAGAATTTCTATTCCTTTTTCGGAAAAGTTTAAAAATTTTAAAAAGTTTTTTAAAATCATTGTAGCACACTTTCTCTGTCCTCGGTTGCTATCCAAAATGCAATATAGTTTCCCCATAAAAATATTTTTGTCATAAAAAGTAGAACGAAAAATCCAAAAATGTCTTCAATTCAAAAGCAATCGAAAATATATGTCTTGATTTATTCTTCAAGTTAATCATATCAGTTGAATTCAGAAAATAGTTCTGAAGGCGTGGAACGACAAAAATGATTAAAGGGTTTAGAAAAGATTGAAATGTAATTTGGAATGTAATTATAAACTCATATGCAAGTGCAGATCGCTTGAGGGTCATAGGTCAAGACTGATGGATAGACAGTTCAGTCGTTCTCTTCTCGGGTCAGTGGGTCTTTATTTGGAGGAGTGGGGAGGGGGGGTGGCTGTTAGATATTTGGGTGAAGCATTTGCATCTCTTAAGTAATTACTCAGTTTGTTTATCTCTCTGTTTTTGTATGTTTTTTTTATCTATTAGTCATTGGCAATATTCATTGTAGTATTCATATCTCAGTTTTTGTGATGCGACAGACAACATATTAAATACCGTGAGGCAAGTTTTGGTTTTTCGTGGGAATACTTTTCATTTCGTATGTATATTAGAGTATGATTAGAAAATGCATATTTATTAAAAATGTACACCGGTTTATGAGAGGTGGAATAAGGCAAGATGAAATTTTGATGGATTTTCTTTTAATAAATATGAAAGTGTCTAAGTCATTTTTATCAGTTTATCCTATGATGACCTTTGCTGTTGTGACGGTGGCTCTCTCTCTCTCTCTCTCTCTCTTTAAAATGCACCAAATAGAAGTGATGTCAGAGGATGTAGATGAAATCACCAATTTGATTAGTTTTCTCTCTCTCTCTCTCTCTCTCTCTCTCTCTCTCTCTCTCTCTCTCTCTCTCTCTCTCTGGACTTCAAAGACAGCAGCGACGTCGGGAAGCGAATACAAAGTCAGCGTCATGCTTTGGTAATTAACAGAGAGAGAGACACAATGTCCATTTTCGCCCTACTCTGCTTCTGTAGTCGGAAATCCCTTAATTTCGCTGCGCAGCTATGCCGATTCGCTTGGCTGTTTCGTGCTGGTCGGTGTTTGTGGCTTCTTTGAAGACTGCTGCTGCTGCTAATAAAAAGCAGTAGACGCGCTCATACATACAAAACACACGTACATATATATATATATATATATATATATATATATATATATATATATATATATATATATATATATATATATATATATATACTCTCTCATATATATTATTTATTTATATGTATGTATATATATGTATATATATTATATATATATATATGATATATACACATATATATATATATATATATATATATACACTATATATATATTTGTATATATATAATGTACATGGTCTATAATATATATTATATATATAAACCAGTGGACTTATTATCAACTGTAATATCCTTATACAATTATATATGAAAATATATTACTTCATATAGGTACAGAGTGAATTTGATATATAATGTACATGGACGTTTGTAGCTTATTTCTGATTGTATATATGAATCACGGTGATGTGATAAATAGTCATGAATATGATAAATAGTCATATGGCCCGCAACAAACGCACTACACGGTCAGCATGGCAGAGGTGGGTGGATATCGTCTCCAAACGCAAAACACCTGAGTTCGACGGGTGGGGTTGATGGGAGATGGTATTCACTTGTATACCCTCTCTTGTGGCCGACTGGTTAGTGTGTCACTGTAGTCCTGATTCCTCGTCCGTCGCTGGTTCGACCCCACGGATGGACTTATTATCAACTAAAATTCCTTCGTAACATATATGAAAAATATTACTTCGGTAGAGTGAATTGGATATTAAAGGACGTTTGTAGCTTCTGATTGTATATGAATCACGGTGATGTGATAAATAGTCATAATATGGCTACGCGACAAACGCACTACACGGTCAACATGGCAGAGGTGGGTGGATATCGTCTCCAAACGCAAAACACCTGAGTTCGAGCGGGTGGGTTGATGGGAGATGGTATTCACTTATACCCTCTCTTGTATGACTGGTTAGTGTGTCACTGTAGTCCCTGATTCTCGTCCATCGCTGGTTCGACTTCACGGACGGTGGACTTATTATCAACTAAAATTCCCCTTCGTAACATATATGAAAATATATTACTTCCGAGGTAGAGTGAATTGGATATTAAAGGACGTTTGTAGCTTTCTGATTGTATATGAATCATGGTGATGTGGATAAATAGTCATAATATGGCTACGTGCGACAAACGCACTAGCACGGTCAACATGGCAGAGGTGGGTGATATCGTCTCCAAAACGCAAAACACCTGAGTTCGACGGGTGGGTTGATGGAGATGGTATTCACTATACCTCTCTTGTGGCCGACTGGTTAGTGTGTCACTTTCTTAGTCCTGATTCCTCGCCTGTCGCTGGTTCCGACCTCACGGGACGGTGGACTTATTATCAACTAAAAATTCCCCTTCGGTAACATATATGAAAATATATTACTCTCGGGAGGTAGAGTGAATTGGATATTAGCGACGTTTGTAGCTTTCTGATTGTATATGAATCACGGTGATGTGATAAATAGTCATATTATGGCTACGCGGCGCAAAACGCGACTACACGGGTCAACATGGCAGAGGTGGGGTGGATATCGCCTCCAAACGCATAAAAACACCTGAGTTCGATGGGTGGGTTGATGGGAGATGGTATTCACTTATACCCTCTCTTGCAGGCCGACTGGTTAATGTCACTGTAGTCCTGATTCCTCATCCGTGCGCTGGTCTAACCCACACGGACGGTGGACTTATTATCAACTAAAAATTCCCCTTCGGTAACATGTATGAAAAATATATTACTTCCGAGGTAGAGTGAATTGATATTAAAAAAGGACGTTTGTAGCTTTGATTGTATATGAATCACGGTGATGTGATAAATAGTCATAATATACATGCGACAAACGCAATTACACGGTCAACATGGCAGAGGTGGGTGGATATCGTCTCCAACGAAACACCTTGAGTTCGACGGGTGGGTTGATGGAGATGGTATTCACTTATACCTCTCTTGTGGCCGACTGGTTAGTGTGTCACTGTAGTCCTGATTCTCGTCCGTCGCTTGGTTCGACCCCACGGGACGGTGAACTTATTATCAACTAAAATTCCTCTTCGGGTAACATATATGAAAATATATTACTTCCGAGGTAGAGTGAATTGATATTAAAGGACGTTTGTAGCTTTCTGATAGTATATATGTATACACACACACATATATATACATATATATGTGTATATATACAGTATGTATGTATATATGTATCTGTTGTGTGTGCTCATATATCTTTTCCTCTCCAATTTTCTCTTCCTGTAATATTTTTCCTTCACGTGCAGAGGAATTGCAAGGATTTATTTATTCTTGTGAATGTTTTTCCCGTTTAGTTTTGGCTCAGTAAGAACACTTATTTTGTGTTGGTTTCCTTTACGTTTTGAATATTGTCATCTCTCCAGACTTGGTAAGCTTATCTATTTAGAATCACTTGTAACCAAACGTGATAAATCACTCTTTTTGTTGGTTTCTTTTATTAATGAACGAAGCGATTTCAATTAAAATACTTCCTGAATATGTTGACTTTAAATCATTATTTATACCATCGTCTTGTCAGTCGTATTTAGTGTTGTTATGAATATTTTTATTTTGTTTATTCATAATCAGACCTCATGATAATCTCCAAAACAGTAATTTGCTTACAAGTTTCTCGGCCAAAAACGTGATCTTAAATTCCCCTTGACTTTTATCTTTTTAATTTTGCATTTCATTTTAATGGAAGTGTAAACATCCTTCTCCACAATGATCTTCTGTATTATTACGTCGTCTGTTTATTTTCTTTAAGCTCGCATGAATTAAAATCTACTTTACATATCTTCATTATCTCATGTCTATTATGCGTTAGGGGATGTTTTATGCTCGAGTGCATCTCTTATTAAAACGTCAGTAATGGTTAAGTTTGCATTCGCTCAGGTCTTGTATAAGCCAGCAAAGCATAAAGGAATTTTCTTTTTTTTTAGGAAGTATTACAAATGGAAGTCACACTGAAATATTTGATTTGATATTAATATAAAGGTTCTGGTCATGTCATGGATGGGTGACCACTAGTGAAAGCCGGATGCCGGTGCAAACAAAATGTAAGGGTCTGGTGTGAGCCGCATCACACACACACACACACACACACACACGCATATATATATATATATATATATATATATATATATATATATATATATATATATGTATGGTATGTATGTATGTATGTATGTATGTATGTATGTATGTATGTATGTATGCATGCATGTATGTATGTATGTATTAATTAAAAGTCACGTGTCTGCATCTGCAGAAACATAATTAAAATTCACAGTGGTTGCAGACATTGTATGGGCGTGCGTTTATAAATTATATCAGTAAATATTCGCTTATAGATATATATGTAGGCTATATATATACACACATATATATACATGCATACATATATATATACACACACACACCTAATATATACTGTATATATTATATTATATACTGCGTTTAATTTGGTCAAGCCTCTCTCTCTCTCTCTTCTCTCTCTCTCTCTCTCTCTCTCTCTCTCTCTTGACTTATTCCTATGGCTACAGAAGGTGGCGAGCATCCCGAGTCGCACATACCCCGAACATCTCAGAAAATATAAATAAAAATTCACGTGTAAGTTAGCGCTCAGGAATGCATGCGCACAGGACATACAGCAAACACAAGGAACTGACTGAAGTCTTCAGTTTCAGTCACCACTCATTAATAATACCCCATAATATCATATTTAAACGACTGACTATCACTATTCCTCAGTTCATCTCTTAAAATGTCTCAAGCGCACCGACCCCTGAGTGATTCCCAGAGACCACGTGGTGACTGAAACTGAAGACTTCAGTCAGTTCCTTATGTCCTGTGCGCATGCATTCCTGCGCGCTAACTTACACGTGTGAATTTATATTTTCTGAGATGTTCAGGGTATGTGCGACTCAGGATGACCGCCACCTTCTGTAGCCATAGGAAAAAGTTTGAGAGAGAGAGAGAGAGAGAGAGAGAGAGAGAGAGAGAGAGAGAGAGAGAGAGAGAAAGAGTTTGACCAAATTACACATAGATATGTAATATATATATAGATATTATATAGATATATATATATATATATATACACAGTATATATATATATATATATATATATATATATATATATGTATATATATATATATATATATATATATATATATATATATATACATATATATATATATATCATATATTTTATCATATTCACACATATATATATGTATGAATGAATTTTTATCACACAGTATATATATATATATATATATATATATATATATATATATATATATTATAATATCTACACATATATATATGTATGAATGAATTTTTATCATATATTTTCATACACAAGCATTAATGTCCCCAATATCCAATTTGGTCTACCTCGGAAATAATATATTTTCATATATGATACCCGAAGGCAATTTATTAGTTAATAATAAGTTCGTCGTCTCATGGGCTCTAACCACCGAAGACAAGAACTCAGACTACAGTGACCTGAATTTAACCACTAACAAGGCAATATATATAATATATATATATATATATATATATATATATATATATATATATATATATAAATATATATATATATATATATATGTGTGTGTGTGTGTGTGTGTGTGTGTGTACAATGTTCATATACACGTGCACTGTACAAACGTGCAGGCACAATTCCATCCACGCACACACGACTTACATGCTGACTCGAATTCACTTAGCTTCAATTAAGACCTTCCCGGGTATGCTCCTTTAAGCAGGCTGAATACATTATAAATATCATCATCAAAGTTCCCATTAATGCCGTCCCTCATCCCCACCCCACCCTCTCTCTCTCTCTCTCTCTCTCTCTCTCTCTCTCTCTCTCTCTCTCTCTCTCTCTCTCTCTCTGTGTCTGTTAAAAGCACCGATGACTTAATACGCGAACCATCCACGTTCGAGGCCCAGAGACAACTTTTTTTTTAGTCCTGTGAGCGGGAATAATGTTCCTGGTACGAATTCGATTGTGGTGGGTCATAACCGGAGCGGAGAAGGCTATAGGCCTAGCAGTCTCCTTGCAAAAGACCTAGAATTGGAACTGGTAGAGTCGGTCAGTCCTTGAGTCTCTGTGTTCCTGTTAATACACATAGACCTTGACGCTTCACCTCTTGCTGTTAAGTTAAGTATACTTTAGTTTTACCAGACCACTGAGCTGATTAACAGCTCTCCTAGGGCTGGCCCGAAGGATTAGACTTATTTTACGTGGCTAAGAACCAGTTGGTTACTTAACAACGGGACCTACAGCTTATTGTGGAATCCGAACCCCATTATAGCAAGAAATGGATTTCTATCACCAGAAATAACATTCCTCTTCATCAGCCGGCTGGGGAATCGAACTCCGGCCCAGCGAGTGCCAGTCCGCAGCTCTACCGACTCACCCAACGAAGAGCTATCTCTTGCTGTTAAAAGGAGGTCTTTGGTCACAGACTTGCTTTTTAAGACATGCATTTGTTAGAAGGAAAAATTTTCGCGTTTAATATAATGTTCTCAGCGCCACTTACAGCCTCATGAAGCATCAGGGACGACCTCAAGAGGCCATCTCTTTTGTTTGCTCTCCTCTCTCTCTCTCTCAAGGCGTTTTAAGCATTACCGAAATAGCACCAGCCCTTTGGCCCGCCTTGATATTCGGGCTTTTGCCCCCGAGATTCCATGAATTCGTCCGATGGCTCAAAGTCCTGAAAGTCCTAAAAGGAAATTCCTTCCAGTATACGTGAGGATCAGGCCTTCCGAGTCTTAAAGATTGGGTATAAACGAATCCCGGAGTCGGAAGAAATCGCGTTCTAGAATGTATTAGGGTGTGCAGTGTTTTCGTTCATGCGTCTGTCTGTCTGTCTGTCTCGCAGTATTTTCAGTATTTTCTGTAAAAGAAAACCATTGTACCTGCTTTGTCTGTCCGTCTGCACTTTATTATGTCGGCACTTTTTCCTGTCCTTTTTCTGTCCGCCCTCAGGTCTCAAAAGCCACTGAGGCTAGAGGGCTGCAAATTGGTAGGTTGATCATCCACCCTCCAATCATCAAACATTCGAAATTGCAGCCCTCTAGCCTCAATAATTTGTTTTTATTTAAGGTTAAAGTTAGCCATAACCGTGTTTCTGGCAACTATATAGGATAGGCCACCACCGGGCCGTGGTTAAAGTTTCATGGGCTCGGCTCATACAGCATTATACCGAGACCACCAAAAGATAGATCTATTTTCGATGGCCTTGATTATACGCTGTAGCGGCTGTACAGGAAACTCTATTGCGACGAAGAACCTTCAGCGCATTTTTTACTTGTTAACCTTCATGTTTAGCTCCTTTTTTTGCATGTTTTTATGTATTTTCTCTTGTTTTCCCATTTTTAAATTTTTATTTTGTGTTAATGGAGGTAAAATATATTTTTTTAATTGTTTGTTTTCCCTTACGGTATTAATTTCACCATATCAGTAAACCTCTATATAATTTTCACATGCCAAGTCATTTTTATTTTTATTTAGTCCGCACTATGGAATTTTATTATATATTTAAGTAGACATGTTTTCTTTTGTGTATCTCTCATAGTATTTAATTTCAGAACTTCGATAAAAAAAACTGCAATGAACTCAAATTTCATCTTCGTGTTTAGCATTTCTTTACATTTGATTTTACTTAAATCTGCATATCCCTATTAAAGGAATATGTTTTATTAAGACAGAATTTTTTGAAAAAATATACAGATACGGAAGTGTCTTAAATACATTTAATACAGTGGTTATATGGAATATATTAAAGTACTTCGGTGGGCTGCTGACGCCATGAAACAAAATATTGGTTGATTTCGTTCTGAAACGTATTATAAAATTGTCTTTCATTCAAATTTCGTGGGTCCTTTTGGTTTTATAATTATTGTTATTCGTATTCATATTCATAATGATTATAATAGTAATAGTTCTCTGAATCTGATGAAACTTATAAAGTAGGTATCTTTTGGGGATGGTCATTAGTTTCTCCAAAATATTTTTTGCCCTTGAGTTATTTTCCCAGTATCCAAGGTCAGTTTTCAGGTCAGAATTTTAGTAAGGTTTTCATTATGAGCTCAGAAACTAAAGATTTTAGACGTCTCTGTGGTCTTCAGAATCATTGCTAGGGCGTCTTATACTGAAGTTCTGAAGGTGAAACGGCAGGTGTTTTTTTTTGGTGGGGGGAGGGGGCTAGGTTACGGCAACTTTTGGATGGGAGGTGCCTGTTGACGTAATTTCAGTCCCTCCACTTTGCTGTAAATCATTACTCGTTATCTCGTACATATCCATATTATTCCTGCAGTCACATTCATTGCCTTTTCTTATTATTTTGGTAAACAAGATGTTTAATTTACCATAAAACCTTGAAAAAGACCCCAATAAGTCATTTTACAATGCATGCATTTGCAGTTATCGAAATCCGAATCGAAATTCGTTGTATCAGGAATAATAATAATAATAATAATTTGCATATAGATTACTATTGTTTCTGGTGTTACCTTAAATGGTTATAACTGTAAGGGCATAAGCTTACAAACAGATAAAAAAAAAAATAATAATTCAGATAATTTCCAAGTACCGCGGAGATGGCCACGTTACCGATCGTCTGCTGAAGCGTCAGAATCAGCTGCTACTCCGTTTAATTAATCCTATTAGCGGGAGTGTAATAAAGGAAACGCTGGCAACCCATTCGCGAGAGGTGCCAACAAACACAATTACGCGACCGACGGAAATTTAACAGTATGCAAAACCAGCCGGCAACGGCCTTTGTGAATTTACTCTTTTAATAAGGTCGTTATCACAACTTCTCCAGCACCCGCAATGTACCTTTTGGGGGTTTATAATGCTGCTCTGCGCTGTGAGGGAACCGTTTGGGGACGCGAGTATTATCATCTAGATTGTCAGGTGCTTTGAGAGTTGGCTCGGGTTTCGCGGTAATCAGAGGGATCTGGAGGGAATGAGTTGTTGTGGGCATCAAAAAACTGCTTCTTCTTCCTCTCATTCTTCTTCTAATTCTTCTTCTTCATCTTGAACAAATAATTTTTTGTTGTCACACGGTATTTTGTTTAGGCCTAATGTTCATTGCTTGTGGTCAGATCCGGTGAACGTGATCGTATATTTCCTTAATCACCAGCATTGTGAAGTAGACATGTTGCACAGTGCCAAAGTAGAACCGGCTGTATTTTTGGAATGTTCAAGTCACAGGACCTTCAAATCTATATTTTACAAAACCGTATTTTATTGAGACATAGGAAATTGAAATTCACATTTTACGCAACAAGGTTCTTGAAATTTAGATTTACAAACTGATAGTTACTCAGTCATAGAACCTTGAAATTAGCAATCTACAAAACTGGGTGTTACTAAGCCTTAAGACCTCAAAATTTACATTTTTACAGAAATTGACATTTAAATTTTACGGAACTGTTTTACTAAGACATAGGTCCTTGAAATTTAGATTTTACAAACTAGCAGTTACTAATCGTAGGACCTCGTAATGAACACTCTACTGTACGAAACTGGGAGTTACTAATCCATAGGACCTTGAAATTAGGATGTTACCAAATTATGAGTTGTTAAGCCACAGGAACTTGAAATTTAAATGTAATAATCCTAGTAGTTATAGATTCATAAGGTAGTATAGTTCAAATTTTATAAAACTTGCGATGATTAAGTCAAATGACCTTGAAACTTAGAATCCCATAAACCTGGGAATTACAAAGACACAAGACTATAAGATCCTCATTGGACGGGTGGGTACCGTTCTCAGCTGGCACTTTGCTGGCCCCGCGTTCGTTTCTCCGACCGGCCAGTGAAGAATTAGAGGAATTTATTTCTGGTGATATACATTAATTTCTCGCTATAATGTGGTTTGGATTCCACAATAAGCTGTAGGTCCCGTTGCTAGGTAACCAATTGGTTCTTGGCCACGTAAAATAAATCTAATCCTTTGGGCCAGCCCTAGGAGTGCTGTTAATCAGCTCAGTGGTGTGGTTAAACTAAGGTATATTTAACTTTATAAGAATCTGGGAGGTATATGGTTAC
>NC_089755.1:33882620-33922620 GCF_040412425.1 Macrobrachium rosenbergii
ACATCTGCTTCGGCTTCTCAAGTTTTACGATTCGGATGAACTCGAAAAGTTATATCCTTGACTCCCACAGAGAGAGAGAGAGAGAGAGAGAGAGAGAGAGAGAGAGAGGAGACAGAGAAATTGGAGGAGGGGTAAAAGTAATGATAATTACAGTGGCAGAGAAGGAAACAAGTTAATTAAGGTTGGCTATCGCGGCATAATTAATGAAGATTGGGTCCTTCGTGACAGAAGATGCCGGTCACAAGGCGCATAGGACGAGATAAAGGTTTAAACGAGAGATAGGATAAGGAATGGAATCATGAGAAGGTTTGACGGGTTGATAAACAGCAGAAAAGAAAGCATAAGGGATTGAATTCTAATGATGTTTCTACTTAGAGACAGGATGAAAGGTTTTACATAGTGAGAGGAGATTAATCCATAGACAGGATGAAAACGTTTTAAATAGTGAGAAGGGATTAATCCAGAAACAGTATGAAAAGGTTTTAAATAGTGATAAGGGATTAATCCATAGACAGGGTGAAAAGGTTTTAACTAGTGAGAAGGGGTTAATTCATAGACAGGATGAAAAGGTTTTAAATTGTGCTAAGGGATTAATCCATAGACAGGATGAAAAGTTTTTAAATAGTGAGAAGGGATTAATCCATAGACAGGATGAAAAGGTTTTAAATTGTGCTAAGGGATTAATCCATAGACAGGATGAAAAGGTTTTAAATAGTGAGAAGGGATTAATCCATAGACAGGATGAAAAGGTTTTAAATAGTGAGAAGGGATTAATCCATAGACAGGATGAAAAGGTTTTAAATAATGAGAAGGGATTAATCCATATGATTTATATCTCTAACGCTGTCCTTTGTCTATCCAAATAGCGTAGGGGATCACGTCGTAGGGAAAATAAATCAGGAAAAACAAAGGGACTAAATCCTTAGACAACAAGAGGAAAATAGTGATTTAAATTCTGAAAATTCCACGTTCATAAACAAAAGACAGGACAAGGGATTAAACGCCAAGGAGATTTAAAAAAAACGGCTGGATATAGGATTTGTTCCTAAGTAATTTAATAGACTGGTAAGCGATAACGTAGACCCATTTATTCCTTTGGTGTAAAACCTTAACTCCTTTTCCTACTCTTTTATGTTTGTTTTCTTAGGAGCTGATAAACGAGGGCGTTAACCTTGCATATATTAAAAAAAAACTTTGCTCTAATTTACATTGTAAACGAATTCAGCCATTTTTTTGGAATAATCAGTACTTGTTGTGATAAACATCTCTTAACAATAGGCAGACAGCTCAGTAAATAACTAGAAAAGTAAATAAACAGATAAAAACAAGCGCAGTGAGATGAAGAAAAATGCGTGAAATGCACCAAGTCGCGAGAGAATGGGTACGAAGAGTGGCCATTTCTCATTTTCATACCCAAGACTTTTTTCCTCTGATGAAATCGCCATCTATTTTGCTGTCTCCTTGATGCCTAAGTCAGGTGCTGGAAGTGACAGTTAGACAGATAGATTGATAAATAGACATAGGAGAAATTGCCAGTGACAGATTTTTCGAAATAGCTCGTGGATTGTTTTGACTTTATTTTAAGGGTTTTTATCATTAAGCATATCTCTGTGTCTTTTTCTGATTGCTTATTGCTAGTTTATTTGTTGATGGTGATTTCTGTATTTGTTAATCGATTTTTGAAAGTACAAAAACGTACAAAGACTTCAAATACGCAATTTAATTGATATATATATATATATATATATATATATATATATATATATATATATATATATATATATATATATACTGCATATATATATATATATATATATATATATATATATATATATATATATATATATATATATATATATATATATATATAAATATATCAAATGTGAATAATTTTTTGCGTTGATTTATTTTTATGGAAAAGTAATGCTTGTAAAGTTTTATACAGCTTAATAAATATAATAAACAATCTTTACCATGTACGTAAAGGTAAACACTCACACACACATATTTTTATATATATAGACATATACATGTATGTATATATGTGCGTAAATAAAGATTTTTTGCAATATTTACTATATTGTATAAACTTTACAAGAATTTGTTTTCCATAAAATATGCAACCAACGCAAAAATTATTCAAATCCTCTTTTATTTACCTACGTGATATAACGTTTTGATGTCATTACGCGTAAAAATATTTTGCTTGAAGGCTAAGGGATGCTAATGATATTTACTGAAACCCTCTTGTGCCATGGTACGTTTCCCAGCCAGGTGTATCCTGTGACCTCGAGTTTTCGTCTCGTCACGGTGTGACAGGTACTGCAAACATGGGTACGCCCCTCCGGTGACTCTGAAGGTCGTTTTGGGAAAACTGAACACGTATTGAGACCATGATCAATACAGATTTATAAATTATGAATTATACAAAATGAATTCAAGCAGAATTCAGTCCGAACTCTCAAGCCATTAATTAGAACTTACCCTGAATTAAGCAAACAATAAATTCAACCAGGTCGTTGATTAAATCATAAGTTATTACTAGAAACAAAATAAAATAAATTAAAGATTATTTTTTGGTTCTAAGACCATGAAAACATATAAACCCTGAAGTAAACCAAGCCTTGTGTAAAATTGAACCCATGAAGACAGCTAGGAATATCAGTTAAACCTAAACCTTTTGTTTTTAACCCAGACCAGGATTTATCTTAATCCTGAAGGAAACCAGAACCATGCAATAAAGCCTAAACTCTGATTTAAACCAAGACTAAGTTTTAAATTTGACCCCAAAGAAAACGAAAACCTTGCTTTATTACTAAACCCTGAATTGAAAACATCCTTTGGTGCCTTTTAAAAACTACATATAAATTCCATATATTTAGTTCCCTTGTGATTGTAGTACATACACGCCAGAGTTTGTTTGGGCAAGATCCCTGTTCCTTGCCAAAGTGGCTCCGGCAATCCGTCTCGTGTTATTGCTCCATCTTTGCCTTCTGTGTAACAACCTTTGAAGCAACCTTCTTTTTCTGAAGGATGTTTTGAGGAAATGTTATAAAAGGTGGTGCACCTCTGGGTTTTATATATATATATATATATATATATATATATATATATATATATATATATATATATATACATATATATACACACACACTTTCTTTTCATTCAGGTATTTAAAATTATTCTTCTGGCCGTCTATGTGTGTCCTTCTTCAAATAATTCAGTCACTTCCGTTTTCCGTTCTCTCTCTCTCTCTCTCTCTCTCTCTCTCTCTCTCTCTCTCTCTCTCTCTCTCTCTCTCTCAGTTTGCATAATTCAGCCACTACAAGGCCTTCCATCACCCGGTGGCACTTTTCATCGCGCTTCCTATTTTGCCAGGACGCATTTGCGCGCGAGTTTGCTTGGCGCATGTCTGCATATGTACACGGCGATGTACATACATTTTCTCCATCGACTCTCCCCTTTTACACGGTGGAGAATTCGAGTTCAAACCTTAGTAAGAGGACTTCTAGAAGACAGACAGATGCAAAGACTATCGCAAGGCGAATATGACTAGCATGGGTGAAAATAGAACAGAATGATTTGCTTGTCCTATTGAGTAAATGTGAAAGGCATGAAATATTTGATAAAAAAAAAAACCCAAGGTACAGGAAAGTAGAGGTATTACCAAGGTTGTTGAGTAAAATGTGTCAAAGTGCTTGCAGAAAGATTCTCGAATATATAAATGAAGTATTAGCACTGTATATGTATGACGGAAATAATTAAGCTGCTTACTTGTTTACAAAATGGGATTCGGTTAAGGTGGATGGAATCTGAGACAAAATAAACATGTGAAAAAATGTTGTTAACAAGGTAGTATAAACAATACATGAATCAAGCAAGGAACATGGGAGAAGACAGTTTAAGATATAAAAAAAAAAAAAAACTGAAAGGGAGAAAAACAGCAAATAAATGTTCGATTGACGGAGTGATACCAATAATTTCTTGCAGTTAATGCTAAATATTTTTATTTACTTATTGCTATGAAGAACTTTTGTTCCTGATTGTTACCAAGTTTGCATAAAAAATGTTTATTTAATGAGCGCTAATACAATTCCAATGTAGGCAGACGTATGTAAACTGGAGAAAAATGTAACATTGTAAGCAAAGTCAAATGAAATGGGATACTGAAATGCAATGAAGCCAATTTGTACATAAGCGGACGAGCAAATGAAAAGATGCGTTTGCTGAAAAAAAAAGTGTCATTAAAGAGAATTATCTCAGAGAACAAAGAAAACTCGCTTAAAACAAATACAGCAGTCCCTAAACTCTCGCCTTGTGAGACGCCTCGCCCTTCATTATAGGTTTTCCGAAGTGTTCCAGCTCCTCGTGAACATTGCAAGAGACCAAATCGCCTTATTCTCCGTTGCATGAAATACGAATCGCAGTCGGTAAGGCCTCGTTTACAGAAATAACGTTATCTCGTCTCGTAAGGCCCCGAAATGTTTGGGAAATAGGACGCAATTCGTTCCAGCCATTATTAATGGGATCGGGCCCCGTCCATTTTTCATCCCCTTTTCTGTCAAATCAACGCTTTGCTTCGGATTGGAGCTTCTTCTCCATTTATGCTGCGAGAGAATGTCATTCAGTCGGCCAAGTCAGTCAGTCTGGCCTGTGGATCTAAGGAATAGGCAATTAACAGATTCATTTCGAAATTACGTTTGTTTAGGAAGTATTTGTTCCGGTTAGGGATTTTCTTTTTTTTCGGTACGGGGGAAAGGGGTGGGGGGGGGACGCTAAAAGCGAGAACTCAGCATACCTTCGTTTCTTTATTTATAGCATGCTTGCTTATCTCAGTCATCACGTATAATTCGTCATCAGATTCTAGACCGTGCTATAGCCTTTGTATCTAGAGGTTTAGTTTTTCCTATTTCTTTGTTATTAATCACTCATGGTCAATTTCATTTACGGTCATTTTTTTAATAATATTTATTTACATTTATATATCGTTATAACTTATATTTTCTTATTTCTACTTCTTTCTTCTCTACTCATTCTCGTCTTTTAAGGTTGAGTATTCAGTAAAACTGAAAAAATATGTGATTTTCGTTAGTTTCCTTTACATAGCTTTATCTTGTCCTTATCAATTCGTAACACACATCTACTTACGCTATCAAATATTTATTCTGTTTACTTATTTATCTGTTTATTATTTTAATTACTTTCTTATTTTTTTTATTTGTTACTTACTTTTACTCTACCTCTAATCTTTGTTTCCACCTAAGGTAGGCTGATTTGTTGGATATACAATTTCGCCAGTCTGGTATGTAATCTGTCAGTTTGAAAATATTGTCAACAACTTTGGTTAATTTCAAGAAAATGGTAGTTGAAAAAGAAAGGAATGACATCCTACTTCATTTGAGGATTTGGGAAAATGTATTATCTTTGGATAAGCGTTAAGTTTGTGACATTTAAAAAAAATTATGCTAAAAGGTAATAATAACTTAGGCGACATTTGAGTTACCATTTTTTTATTCATGAGTATCAATTGGGTAAAAGAGGATTGTTGGATGAAAAATGAAGTAAATAAAATTCAGTTGATAACGTTCACAGATGTGGGGTTATTGGTAGTGAATATTCTCTCCAGATGACGTCATGAGACGAATCTGACTGGTTAGATGTCCTTTCGAAAGTAGAGGAAGATGAAGCATTTTGAATATAATTTTTTTTAATTTGCTTCAGATATTATTCATTACGTGACGAGAAAAAGAAATACAGTAAACCGTATTTATATTTAACCGAAACGCAGCTTCATTATCGACTTGGTCCACATGGCGTCATCGACTTGGTCGTGATGGCGCCTCGGGAAGAAGTAGCAGAAGAAGCAGTCTGGGAACATATCTTCTCGAAAAATGTTCCTTAGACGTCTACCTGCCCGCCTGACTTCATGAGAAGATACAGAAAAAGCTGAATAATACCAAAACAGGTGAACGACGACGACGACGACGACGACGACGATGATGATGATGATGATGATGATGATGATGATGATGATGATGATGGGTAGTCTACGAACTTTGAAAAATGGCGAGCTGACGTTTATGAAATATCAGCTTGCCTTAGACAAAATCGGAGGGCAAGAGCGCGTCGGAGTTGTTAAGATGACATTTGAATCAACAAATAATGAACATGAACAAAAACGAAAGAACGTTTTTAGACGGGGCTTAAAAGTGATCTTGTCCACATTTAAAAATTTCTGAATTCAAGCCAAGCGGAGCTGACTTGCATGTCAGGTAAATTGTAAAAGAAAAGAGAAAAGAATGTTTGACGCAAAATACAAACTATATTTAGTAGAAGAGAGGAGAAGGGAAGTTGGAGAATGATAAAAAAAAAAAGGTGCGGGATTTAGAACGTAGCAAATTACTTATTTCTTGCCATTCATTCTCGGCAAGTCGACACCAAAAAGGTCTATCCTGAAACGAACCGCCCTTTGGACGTAAACAGATCAGTGGATCATTCTATCAAGAATAGATGAAGTGCATTGCACCGGATTCTAGAAAGAGCAGATTCAAAGGTTATTTCAGGAGCGAAACTTTTCTTCGTTAATATACGATGAATCGACTAAAACACCCAAGGAATATTTTATACCTTTCCTCCCGGCGTTGGAGCATGTCAACAACACTGGCCAAAGTCGACAGAAAAGAAAGAAAGAAAAACAAAATGCAGTCGGTGACATACAACCAAAACTGATGGTAATTTTAGAGACGATCCCCCGCGGTATCAACAACTACAAAAATAACTAATAAATAACTATCTGGTGCATTCCAGACTACCTGGTCCAGTCCCGAGCCTCGAAATTATTCTCTTCTTGGTGAGAGAATTTTCAGTTTCTTGCGAGATTGTAATGTCAGCTTAAGGTGAAAGAAGTAAATGTCGCAGTTACTTTCTAAATGGCTTACTATGTTACCAGGACGTCTTCCTTGCTTGAAGATTAACTCAGTACGTTGCTCACTCAAAACGGTAATACAGTTTCAAAAAAAAATCATAGTTATTTTTTATGTGAGTGGTCTTTTTCAGATCCATTGAATTTACCTTACTTTTTTAGAATTACTATAAATAATAGCGATTTTTTTTGTGGAATTACTGTAGTTACTGTCATTCAAAACGGCAAAGATTCCTGAAAATATACAGATGAAAAACGAATCGTCAGGAAAAATAGCCTTAAAAACGAATTATCAGGAAAAAATAAGCCAAAAAGAGGAATTATTAACAAAAAAATAAGCCAAAAAGAGAACATATCAGGAAAAATAGTAAAAAGACAAATTATGAGGCAGCATAACCAAACAAGCCGACTTACCGGACAAAACTAGCCAAAACTCCGTCAAAGCTATTCTACGCACTCGGCCCTCATTCAGTGTCTTGAATTCTAAAATTCATTTACGTTACCGTTTGATTAAATCCTTCGAGTGCTGATTAAAATTCAAGTAACGGCCGAGAGTCCAGCCGGGTAACCATGAAATATTAGTCGAGAGTGGCGAAATTGACGGCGACCGGGAATGCATACTAATTACCCTCCTTTGTAAAAGGTAAACTTTCAATCATTGTCTCGTTCCCGCTCCAAATACTTGGGAAACCTTTTTAGTATGCTTAGATTTATGGATTTGTTTGTGTATTTATTTATTATCCACTCTCTCTCTCTCTCTCTCTCTCTCTCTCTCTCTCTCTCTCTCTCTCTCTCTCTACGTTGGTGTGGCTAATCAGTATGCTTTAGGTTCACTGCCGCGTCTATCTCGTTTATTATATATATATATATATATATATATATATATATATATATATATATATATATATATATATATATATATATATATATATATATATATATATATATATATATATATATATATATATATATATATATATATATATATATATGTAAATTTATATATGTGTTTGTTTGTTTGTTTGTTTGTTTGTGTCTACAAGCGCGCGTGAAGGTCGTTGCTACCTTGCTCGGATACCTCTTCGTCTTCTACTTTTATTTATTAATAATAATATATCATTAATCAATACTAGTTAGAATTGTTGCGAAGAATAATTTGCATTTAAATACGTTATAAAAGTCTATTCGGTGTCTACGATTATATTTAAATTTGTTTTAACCGCATTGGCTTTTCTCCTATAATAAAGAAATATGTCAAGGTCAGTCTTATATTAGCATCATTTCAGAAACTGTTCGTCATCTAGATTGACAATCTGGGTTTATCAATATTCATAATAAATTTCGCATCTATTGCAGTGTCTGCTATCTTGCCGTTTTTATCTCTAATAGTTTCTCTCATTTTACATTTTATTCCATTTCCCTTACTATCTCACTGCTTCCCATCTTCCTCATCTCTCTATCTCTTCTCCATCTCCTCCCTTGACTTATCTCCCGGATTTGACGGAATCCCCTTTAGACGCCTTCACCCCTCCCTCCCCCGCTCCCCTGCCCCCTCTCGTCATCTCGCTGGTCTTTTATCTCCTTCCCATCAGCTGGGAATAGGAAAAGGGCCGATAACGTCACCAAGTTTGACTTTGGAGGGAGCCGAGGCGATTTTTAGGAAATCTATGGACGGCTCAGGGATTCTTCGCTCTCGCCTCTTTGTTCCCAGCAACACCAAAATGCTGGATCTGAATCTGGAAGTTTTTTTTTCGCGCGCTCTTGCGTGACTTTTATTGACTCTCTCTCTCTCTCTCTCTCTCTCTCTCTCTCTCTCTCTCTCTCTCTCTCTCTCTCTCTCTCTCAGTGAATGGCATGCAGGCAGACAGACAAAAACGGATTGTGACTGGCGGGTAGACAGAGAGATGGGATTTGAGTTAGGTGCTTTTATTCTTGCGTAACTTTTGGTGCGTCTCTCTCTCTCTCTCTCTCTCTCTCTCTCTCTCTCTCTCTCTCTCTCTAAAGACGTATACAGGCAGACAGAGAGACACAGAGAAATAGCCACTAGTTCATAATTTTCTGTCTCAACTTTTCCAGTTAACAGAAGAATAGATTATAAGATGTCCCCGGCACTGATTGTTTAAGATCTCTCTCCCCTTGCATTCTGTTCCATTATTCACAAACTGACAAATTAATTCATTACTTATTCAATTACTACCCAGTTTTGTTATTTTCGGTATGTTTATTTGGTTTGTAGTTATCTCTCCTTGATACGTGCTTGTGTATTTATGTTTATATTAAATGTTATTTCGAAAGATATCCTCAGGGGTTTATCAGACGTGTTTGCAATTGAACGAGCTGCATGCTTTGCTAGTTTTTTATTTTATCTTTTTAGAATAATCTGAAGTTTCTGTCAGAGGTATTTTTGACACAACAAGAATTACCGGTTCATCGTATTTTTCAGAATATCCAAACGAGCAGTCTCGAGGTAACGAGCCTAGCTGTCAGCCAATAAAAATAAAAAAAAAAAAATTGATCGAATTTCCTTAAAACGTCTCTTTCGGAAAGTCTCCTGAAAAAAAATAATTATATCCTCGGGCTGAGATCACGTCTCGATCTGATATTAATTAATCCTGACTGGGGCAGATTTTTATCAGTGATTAAACTTTGGTTCTCTCATTTAATATCGTTACGTCATAAGAAAATGGATGGGTTTTCACCCATTGGGGAGGGGCTGACGTAATCAGTTGTCATACCTGAGCAGTAGAGGACGTGGTTAATTGATAATTATCAGTACTCGGACGCTAATCAAGTTGCTGAAAGAGATTAATAAACTTTTGGGCATTCACTGAATCTATGAACCCCACGGAAGAAGGAAACGGGGAGAATTCTCTTACAGGGAAATATTCACTCGATATGCTGGTGTCGGAGACCTCGTGTGATCTAGTAATTCTTATGAAGCCTTTTTTTTTTTTTTTTTTCCTTGCTTTTTTTATTACTCAACTTTATTTTAGTATCCTAGCTTGGGGCAAGTATGAAAGGAAAGACTCCAAAATACATGTATGTCTATGGGGGCGACGTGAGAATGAATTAAGCCACAGGTGAAACTGGAGTTCCGAGACCGCAAACTTCCGCCAAGGCTTATGAGTCCAACCCGACCCCCAACCATCTACTCCAAACCAAATGTGCTTTATTCTAAAATTTCATTACTTGTTGGGAATCAAGAGGGCCACCCTTGGTAAAATATTCGCAAAAAATCAAAACTTAAATTTTTGTGTCCTGCTGTTAACAAACAGACAAACAAGAAAACAAAGAAACCGAATGAATATCGTAACTGAGGTGTCGAAAATAATGAACAAATCTTTACAGCTGGTACCTTGATTCAATAGAAAACCAGCACGCAACTGCAAGCAAGACACTGAATAAACATGGACTGTATAATGAACGAATGAACTGAGCATGAAGAATTGACCTGGCAACAACAACAACAGACATGCAAATAAAACTGTAACAAGAGAGGTTCGAAATGTTAATGAGGTGATTAAAACGCGCTGGCAATTGAGGTGTTACGAATTCATGGTTACAGCTGAATATCCAAGCATTCAACCTGAGCAGTGAATTGTCCCGTTAGAATGTCTAAACAATAACATTAATCTGCTGACATTTCATGCTAAGTAATGATTTAAAGACCTTTCAGTGATGCTCTAACGTCTAAATTCAGGAATATCATTTTCCGCAACACATTAATTCCTAGAAAAATGTTCGGCGACAATTTATAATCTAAAGAGATTTTACGATATTTTGTTGTCTACAGAAAGTGTGACGATACTTTGCCGTCTAGGAAAAAGTTGAACCTCATTTATTTTGACCAAAGGATGTTGAATGACAATTTATCGGGCCTAAGATATTTGTACGACTCATATATATATATATATATATATATATATATATATATATATATATATATATATATATATATATATATATATATATACATACATATATATATTTATATATACAAACATATAATATACACATATATACAAATATGTATCTATATATATGTATATATATGTGTGTGTGTGTTTGTCAGTCTTCCATAGAGGAGGTGAATCTATCAGCCCTCGGACCATATTATAAGTATTGCCGCTTGCACTGGACAGCTAAAGTCACTTGCAAATTCCAGTAAATTTCTATCGGCCCACATCTTTTATTTCACCCGAGCTTCTGACTGACAGCCATGAATGAACGAGATTCAGTTATTTCTCTAGAGTACACTCCTTCCTGGTCATTGATTATCATACAAAGGCAGTTTTTGTCTGTAAATTTAAAAGAATATTTACATTCATCAAAATAATTATTCTTGCTATAATTGTTAGGGTAAGTCGTTATGTACGTATTAGCATAGCTCCTGTAAGTTTTCACCTATTATTTTTACATGTAATGTTATTTTGAGAGTATTATAAATCCGATAAACGTTTTACCTTCGTTTATTTCGTCTTCATATTCGTTCATTATCTGCATTTCCTTCTGGAATTATTGGACTCAAGAAGAGAGATTAACAAGCAAGACTTTATCTTTCATAGTTTTTCATCGTTTTATTCATCTCCGAAACAAAATTTATAGCTTATCCATTTCACGTATTTTCATAAGTCCTTCTCCTACCAATTTGCACTGATCCACAAGTCACTGGTATCCTAAATCTTATTTTTCTCGTCAAAGCGTCAAAACATGGCCAGTGATTCAATCCGAGTCTATTTTACTTCGGCGACCGAAATCGTTCATGCCACTGAGAAACTCTACAGATTTTCCCTCTGGTCTCCAACGCCCCCTCATGAATAATCCATGAAATCAGAGAATCTTAGCAAGGGCGTGAAGGGGAATTCTGGGACAAGAGGTGAATCCGAAGGCAGGCGATGGTGTTCCTCTTTTGCGAGTACCCAAGGGGAAGGCTGAGACCCACACCACACCCCATTTTTAAAATCGTGGTTTAATCAATATTTTTCTTATGATTTTATGGGGAATTGCCTTCAAGGAATCTTTCTTCAGAGATGATCAGATACACACAAGTGGGTTCACATGGAATCATCTTCCCATATTTTAACGCGTTTCCTGCTAAACTTTGCGCCAAAACTCGTTCTCTTAAGTTTTTACCCTCATGCCGTTAAAAAGGCGAGGGGTGAACCCAGGGGTAATGTCCATGTCTTGCAGGATACCAAGTGTTCCTGAAATCTGCAACAAACCGTGTCAGATGCAATTAGGAATGAACGACACCGAGTGGCGCAAGCCCAAAAGATATGTAAATAGAATTAGCGCCATTTCGTCAATTTCGGTTCAAAATTGAGGTCACTCATGTTCATCCAAGTATTATGTCACAAGTGTGACCATGTACGATTTACATTTTGTAATGAATAATAGCAAGGTGCTAAAAGATACCGGAAAACGGGCTTGATTCAGAACATCGCATAAACACTAATTTCAATAAATTCTTAGTTATATCTCGTTGTCTTTTTAGTTTGGATAATTATCCGCACAGAAGAGGAAACGTGATGCCTCGGAACTGTTCGTGGATTATACTGTCTTCCTCGAATTTGTGGTTTAAATGTGTTATTGTGACCACTGCATTTCGATATCGAGCCTTGTTCAGACGGTCTCATTCTTCTTCATGGGACATTTGTGTCCCTTTTCCTTGTGACACCAGATAATTTCCAATTTTTGTTTTACATAACGTTCACTGATAGACTACTTAGTGGTGAACAGCAAAGTTAAATTGTTCCTTGAAATTGGAGGCCGAGAGGATTGGTTACTCGATGCCCTTATGTAGATCAACTCTGCTCGAAATAGAAAAAGTAATTGGGAAGAATAAAGGAGGCAGTGCTTGCTTTACTGAATTGTATAGGACCAACCTGAAATGCTAAGAAAGTCGAGAATCGCAATTAAACCAAAATGAAATATATTTCCAAATTAATCCTTATCTATGTTTCTATTTCCCGCTGATTATCAACATTTATTGTTATTTAGACATCTACCAACAACACTTTCAAATACCCCAAGAAAAAAAAAAACATAAAATAAAAGGGTTCTCTCGGCCGATCAACAAATCTTTTCCCGCCACCTCTGGTTTCTCAGCTGGTGCGATGCCCCTGTATTAGGTTTGCATTTTTAGTGATTCGGCAATGTCGCCAGGTGGCAGGTGTCGGTGTCAGGGAAATTATAACGTTTTGTTTATGAATATTCCTTGAAAATTTCTTGTTCGAAGGATTTTTGCCGACTGGATTTCCCGTTGAAATTTGTTTAGGTCCTTTTCCTCTGAAAGTTAGTGAACCCTGAAGATACTGCCACTTCGATTCTTAGCTGCCTCTTGCGATAGTTTGTTAACTATCATGGACATAATCAATGCATAAGAAGACAGATGCATCGTAATCAAAGGAACATGATTATATTGTTCCAATTTAATACGGGATTCGAACCTTGACCAATGTGTTAATGAGGCGACCGTCACAATGAGCGTTATTTTTATTCTGCCAATTTTTGGTTTGTTTACACTAAATTTAAAATCATTCGGAAAATCATTGGTTTTTGCAGCGACTTGAAATTAAGAATTATGAAATGAAAATCTGATGTTTTCCCGTTGTTCAAAAATCTTTCATACTAATAGCTGTAAAATCTCATTACATATTTATGAACATCAAAAAATAACAAGCATACATGTACATATATAAAGATATATATACTGTATATATATATATATATATATATATATATATATATATATATATAATGTATGTGTGTGTGTATATAAATATATATGTGTATATATATATATATATATATATATATATATATATATATATATATATATATATATATATATATATACATATACATATATATATATTAATGACAAATAGCAAGCTAAAAATTTTCCTTTACATTTTCTGCTGTTAGATCATATTATTTTATTTCCTTCGGGGAGGCTGGCTGGTTTTTCCCTGAATTCTCCTCATTTTATAGTTGTTCAGGATGCACCCTTCCAGACTCACATAAAGTAATGAAATTTCTTGAGTGAGAAAAATAATTAACAAAAATAAATAAACCTGTATGAGATAGAATAATTAACCATTCTTCATGTTTGTGAAGGACAAGGGGATTTTGAACGCGCAACCGATGTAAGGTGAAGGGTAATGCTTGATCTGCGAAGTTGATCAACGGTGAGTTTGGTCAGTTCTTGGTTGGGTGACCATTAATGAAAACAGTGTTTAGTCATCATGTAAGCTTTTTAGTCATAGTTCTCTCTCTCTCTCTCTCTCTCTCTCTCTCTCTCTCTCTCTCTCTCTCTCTCTCTCTCTCTCACACCCAAGCGTCTTCTGAGCAACATCTCATTACTTCAAAAGAATAAAGGAGGAATAGTTTATTCAATAAAAAAAAAAGGAAGAAGATGGAGGTCACGAATAAGAAGAGGAGAAAAAAAAAACAGAAAAAGGAGAAGAAGTAGAAGACGAAGCAAAATAAGAGACACCGAGAATGGATTTTATTCTTCTCTCCCGTCCTCAAAATCCTATATTCTCAATATCTTTCGTCCTGTTCCGGAATGTTTCGCCCTTTAGCGTCCCCGTTAGAAGATCGGCATTTGAACGATCCTTTTGCAGAAAGGTTCGAGAGAGAGAATCTGGAGAGAGAAGGCCTTTACAAAAAGTAAGGGGGGGTGGGGCGGGAGTGGGCAGGGGGCGCTTCCTTCCTTCCTTCCCAGGGCGTCGTCAGATGTCCAGCAAATGCAAAATGACCCATCTGGTTCTGTTGCTTTATTTACTTGTCAAGTGGCGAATTCGCCTCAGGAGTTGTTGAACGCCGTTGTTTGTGGGAGCGTGGGGAGGAAGGGGGTGGTAGGAAGGTGTGCGTGGGTAAACAAGGAATGGGTAAATATATATATATATATATATATATATATATATATATATATATATATATATATATATATATATATATATATATCTTATGTGTGTAATGTGATTATAATCTCTTTGACACGTGATCTGTATACAATCACAGGGAAAAATGAAATATGATTGTAAATCCTGACCAGTTTCGGCTTTATTGTTAAGCCATTTTCAGACGACTTTGAACAGTCTTAGCAATGGGCAAACACCGATCGGGATTTCGACCATTTTCATTTTCCCCTATAATGATTTACTATAATATATATATATATATATATATATATATATATATATATATATATATATATATATATATATATATATATATATATATATATATATATATATATAAATATGTGGTCCTTGTCTTTTACAAGTAGCCTAATATGAATGCTTGTTCAGGCTGTATTATTAGTTATTTGTTACATTTTGATCATTTGATACTGAACAATGAAATTGCAATTGCCATTGTCATTATTATTGTTGTTGTTTTTGCTTTTTTCCATCTGTTTGTAAGACGTTAGTATTTAGAAGCATTATCAAAGTTAAGTTGTTTATGAGAGATGTATTATTATTATTATTATTATTATTATTATTATTATTATTATTATTATCGATGATGAAATAAGGGCGCTGGAGAAAATCCCTACTTCTCATTCCTCTATTAAAACTCAGGTACCCAAAATGGAAAATTTGGATCAAGTAATTTGGAAACATTGTCCTCCATATCCTTGAAGTCTCCTCTTTGTTCTATATAATGAATGACTGATTATTTCTAGTATATTTTAATGGCTTCAAATCTTGCAAGTGAACGTTTTCATTATTTTTGTTTACTGTTTACCTTTTCTCTCAATTAACGTCTCTGTTATGATAATCGAGGAGTGTAATGGAAATATCATTTTTACAACCTAACAAACTCTAAATTCTCATCCCTGACCTCAGACCACAACCCACAGAGGCAAACGAGTCATAACCACATCACACAACCCACAAAAACAACCGAGTCATTAACCACAACACACAACCCAGAACCAAAGTTTTCCACACACACACACAAACACCCACAAAGACGGGCAATCCTTTTGAGATCTCAAAATCCTACAAATGCCTTAAAAGGATCTGAGGGACAAGAATCCTAAGGCGGCAGCGTCCTGAACTCTCCTTTTCAGCAGCGGCTTTATGTAATAAATTCCATTAAACAGAACCATTAAATGGAATGAGGCTGGACTTGTCTGCTGGGTGACAACAGCCAGATATGTTATGTCATGGTGAAGGCGTTGCTGTGTTTGTGTGCGTGAACAGTGTTCAGAATTTTTTTTATTTTGGCAGGAGCTCTCTCTCTCTCTCTCTCTCTCTCTCTCTCTCTCTCTCTCTCTCTCTCTGTTAATGCAAATTCTTCGCATTAGAAATTCTCTCTCTCTCTCATTCTCTGTTAATACTGTTCTTCGCATTAGAAAATCTCTCTCTCTCTCTCTCTCTCTCTCTCTCTCTCTCTCTCTCTCTCTCTGTGTGTGTGTTAATACAAATTCTTCGCATTAGAAAATTCTCTCTCTCTCATTCTCTGTTAATACTGTTTCTTCGCATTAGAAAATCTCTCTCTCTCTCTCTCTCTCTCTCTCTCTCTCTCTCTCTCTCTCTCTCTCTCTCTCTCTCTCTCTGTTAATACAGATTCTTCGCATTAGAAAATTCTCTCTCTCATTTCTCTGTTAATACTGTTTCTTCGCATTAGAAAATCTCTCTCTCTCTCTCTCTCTCTCTCTCTCTCTCTCTCTCTCTCTCTCTCTCTCTGTTAATACAGATTCTTCGCATTAGAAAATTCTCTCTCTCTCATTCTCTGTTAGTACTGTTTCTTCGCATTAGAAAATCTCTCTCTCTCTCTCTCTCTCTCTCTGTTAATGCAAATTCTTCGCATTAGAAAATTCTCTCTCTCTCATTCTCTGTTAATACTATTTCTTCGCATTAGAAAATCTCTCTCTCTCTTTCTCTCTCCTAGTATTGAAATTTTTAGGCTTAACACTGAGGTACTTCTCTCTCTGTTAATACAGTTTCTTCGCATTAGAAAATCTCTCTCTCTCTCTCTCTCTCTCTCTCTCTCTCTCTCTCTCTCTCTAGTGTCAAAATATTTGCTTAACACTGGTACTTCTCCCTCTCTCTCTCTCTCTACGTTTTCCAATTTTTCTCCTTACTTCTTTCTCCCTCTCTCTCTCTCTCTCTCCTCTCTCTTTCCTCTCTCTCTCTCTGAGTCCAACCGCTTGGGATACTTCTTCTCTCTCTCTCTCTTTTCACGTTTTCCCATTCTCTCCGTCTTCTCTCCACTCTCTCTCTCTCTCTCTCTCTCTCTCTCTCTCTCTCTCTCTCTCTCTCTAGTGTCGAAATATTTAGGCTTAACACTGAGATACTTCTTCTCTCTCTCTCTCTCTCTCTCCTACGTTTTCCAGTACTACTCTAGCAACCGCTTGGAATACTTCTTTTCATTCTCTCCGTCTTTGCCACTCTCTCTCTCTCTCTCTCTCTCTCTCTCTCTCTCTCTCTCTCTCTCTCTCTCTCTCTCTCTCTCCTTTTCTGGTATTCCAGGGAAATACTTCCTTTTTAATAACCTTCGACTCTCTCTCAGGTGGCGTTGTGACGCCCTTTAAAAATTCTTTCAGCTTTCGTTTCGTCTGCATGGCAAGCAATTCTCCAGCGCGGTGTTTGGAGAATGGGAGATTCTCTCTCTCTCTCTCTCTCTCTTTCTGAAGGGACAAGGTCGAGTTTTGCTTCTGAAATAAAGGATTTTCAGTCGTCCCGTCATTCAAAGGAATCAAAGTGTAGAAAATAGAGTGAGTTCGTGCACGAGTTTACTTTGGCAAAATAGATTTGCCACTTTATCAAGAGTTGTGTGATGTTTGTGAGTTCGCGTTCTGTTGGATTTTGTTTATGTTTCAAGTTTGGCTTTAAATGTAAAATTAATTCTTGTAGTGATTTCAATTCGGAGTCAGTTTACCACATATCAACACGCACACACAAGAGCTCTCTCTCTCTCTCTCTCTCTCTCTCTCTCTCTCTCTCTCTCTCTCTCTCTCTCTCTCTCTCTCTCTATATATATATATATATATATATATATATATATATATATATATATATATATATATATTATACGTTCCATCAGCATGTCACGTGGTAAAGAAAATTTCAAGAAGTCCGAAAAGTATTTTCGAAATATCCTTTTTTTATCACCTCTTTAACTTTTCTTTGTGTACAATGAAATCATGCACAACACTTAGGCTTTTGTAATAATAATAATAATAATAATAATAATAATAATAATAATAATTCTGGACTATTTTCGCGAAAACTCCTTATGTCTCAGATCTCATTGCATGGCCTTATTAACCTCTTACTTCATTAATTATGCTGTGACATATAATCTTCATGAGATGTTTTCCCTTCCTTTGTCAGTATATCGTCGTTTTTCTTTTATTTTCTCTTTTTTATCTTATTTATCCTATTATCTATTCGTAAGGAAAGATAAACTTTTTCCTATGACTTATATCGAAGAAAATGTTTCCTTTTATTTTTTGTCGTCAGACCTTCTGTGTTGGATTTTGCTGTATTCTCTGTCATTCTGACATTCAGTATTGGTTTCTGCTGTTTCCATTCTCTATCATTTATCAGCTTTGGTTTTCGCCTTGTGGGAGGTTTTGACCACATCCCATTCCAGTCTCCATAGTCTTTTATGTATTGGACAGTTCAAAGAACCTGTACAGTTACCGAGAGTTCCAGCCAAAACAGCTTTCATGAAATATCGACCAAGTTCCACGATAACTACTTTCATATAATCTTTTAATTCGCAGTCATCTCTCTCTCTCTCTCTCTCTCTCTCTCTCTCTCTCTCTCTCTCTCTCTCATCGATATTTTACCCTAGTTTCAAATAATAATTAAGTAATGTTCTCCAATGTCTATGGTCATAGTTGCGGTAGCATATAGTTTACAGTATTTAAATCTCTCTCTCTCTCTCTCGCTCTCTCTCTCTCTCTCTCTCTCTCTCTCTCTCTCTCTCTCTCTCTCTCTCATCAATTTTTTACCCTAGTTTTAATTAATAATTAAGTAATGTTTCCCAACGTCTATGGTCATAGTTGAGGTAGCATATAGTTTACAGTATTTCAATCTCTCTCTCTCTCTCTCTCTCTCTCTCTCTCTCTCTCTCTCTCTCTCTCTCTCTCTCTCTCTCTTACACACACACTCGTGAATGACATATGTGACAGCAGGAGGTAGTTTTCTTATCCCATCACGGTTTCTGATCGACGGATACGGGTGCGTTCATTTCGAGCATTAGGAAATACTTTATCTGAGTGACGGACGCAGGTACGTTCTTTTGTCGCGTCATAGTAAATGCTGATTTAAATCAAGTGACTTAAGTTTTTTTTTTTTTTATACGCCTGCGCGTCGTGCCAGGAAACTTTTAATTTATTATTTATTTTTTTTGTGAATTTGCATACATTTAAATCAAGAATTCAACCATTAATGTATTCCTTTGGCTTTTTCATTTATTAAGTAATACCGCTGATTTATCTAAATATCTTTTAAAGTTTATTTTGTTATTGATTTCTAAAATATGTATTTTATGAAGCATCGAAGTTATATGTTGTGCTTCTATGATATGTATGTCCGCACTTTTTGTGTTCGCACTCAGATCTTAAAAACTACTGAGTCTAGAGGGCTGCAAATTGGTATGTTGATCATCTACCCTCCAGTCATCCAACATACCAAATTGCCGCCCTCTAGCCTCAGTAGTTTTTATTTTATCTAAGGTTAAATTTAGCTATAATCGTGCGTCTAACAACGATATAGGCCATGCCACCACCAGGCCGTGGTTAAAGTTTCATGGGCCGCGGCTCATACAGCATTACACCGAGACCACCGAAAGATACATCTATTATCGGTGGTCTTGATTATGCATTGTACAGAAAACTCGATTGCGCCGAAGAAACTTCGGCGCATTTTGTACTTTTTCATTTTAGTTATTACTTTTAAATTCAAGAACTTTCTCTGTTTTTCCTCGAATGTTCATCTGCAGAAATACAGAAAGATTTAAACAATGTTGGTTTATTTTGAACTTTTAATTAAAAAAATAGTTAAGTGATTATTTACAGTACTTCGTGAATCTTCTGAAATTCTATATATAGTTTCTTCCACCAAACTCCATTTGTATCTTTTTACTTATCACGTAGCATTAAGTGAATCTGCTCGGTAAGAGCGGAGTTTTTGAAAAGTGTAGCTAACTGGTGCAATACTAAAATGAAATTGTAATTTAAATTGCACATTTGGTAGGTTTCATTACACAAGAAGCAGAATCTCTCTCTCTCTCTCTCTCTCTCTCTCTCTCTCTCTCTCTCTCTCTCTCTCTCTCTCTCTCTCAATGGATAAAATCTATCTCTGAATTAGTGATATTTAATCGCGTTTCTAAACGTATCAAAAACTAAAAATAATACCCTCTCTCTCTCTCTCTCTCTCTCTCTCTCTCTCTCTCTCTCTCTCTCTCTCTCTCTCTCTCTCTCAATGGATGAAATCTATCATAGAATTATTGATATTTTGTCGTGTTTCTAAGCGTAACAGAAACTAAAAATAATACTCTCTCTCTCTCTCTCTCTCTCTCTCTCTCTCTCTCTCATTCATATGATGAAACTACAGTATGCTCAGATTTGTTAATATTTGGGTATGATGATATTCCAAGAATCAAGAAACGACTATGCTTTTTATGAAATGTTTTCTTTTCGAAGTTTTACTTCATCTGTCAATCAGTCTTGGTACAAAATTTTTAAGCCATCTGCAACTGATAACTCGTCGTCCATCTTGGCTTGGTTAAAATTTTATTGCATTCTGTATTTAGTTCTTATGATTTGATATATTTTCTTTACCTCTTCTGATATGATAATATTTCTGTCAAGCGTTACCTCTTTTTTTTTTTTTGTCTTGATTTCTAGTAAGATGCTGACACTATTTACATTATTTCTGGAAAATAGGTTGTCGCTTTTCTCTCTGTTTCAAGTCAGGTGGAACCTCATTTATTATCTATATGTCCTGAAGGCGAAAAGTTTTTTTTTTTTTTTCAGAAACTAAATTTGATTATCCGACAGTATCTTCGTTATGTCACAAGGTGCAAATGTCTTTAAGGTTCTGTTTGTTTATTTATTTATTTATTTATTTATTTACTCATTCATTTATTTATTGTGTTGAGTGAATCTGTACTTATTTCTCTTATTATATTTCGTCATACGACGTAAGGTGTTGCCCTTTATTTAAATGCAAGGTATGCTCAAGATTATTTCAGAATCTGAATTCAAACATCCTTAATTTGACACAGGTTAAAATGTTTCTAAAAATGAGAAAAGGCGAAAGGCACCGCCACTTTTTATTCAGTCGAGTTTAGTCGTCAAAAATTCACCTTCTGAAATAGTTTATGAAACCGGTCATCATAAATTTACCATATCTGGAGAAAGATGGCGGAGCCATTTTTCTTTTTTCAAAATGTTAATCCCCTGACGAAACAAAGCGGCACGATTTCGTGAGCTGCCTTCACGGAGACGTTCGTGGGCGGCCTCGTGTGGCCAGCCTACCGATTCCTTGAAATCCTCCCCCCCTCCCGCCCCACAAAAAAAACACACACAATGATATCACTTAACGTTTCTTTTACGCCGACTTTAAAAACCGCGGCGACAGGCTAATGCACTTCGGTATTTTTGTATCAGATAAAACCAGCCGTCTTGCAAAGAGAGTTTTCAGTTTTCTTATATCGTTTTTAGTTATGCTTTTTTGTTTTGTTCTGGTTGTTGGGCCTGCAACAAGACACTTTTTACTTGTTTAATGTGTGCGCTTTTTCTTATTGTGTTTTTGTGTGTGTGTGTGTGTGTGTGTCTGGGTCTCTGGGCCAACATCAGAAATATTTACCACTTTCTTTGTGTTTGCGAGACCATCATTAGATTGACAGTACTTTTCATATTGTTTTTAGTTTCTGACTAAGTTACTTAATTTCCTTTGGAAAATACGCTTTCACTCTGATTTTTTCTCATTTCTTCATTTTTGTATCGGTTTAAAATTCCGTTTTATGTGGTTGCTAATTTGTTTCCACTAATTTTTTTTTTCCAAAATCCTTTAACCTTACTGTTTTCAGATGGAGAGCATATTATCTCTTCCGGGATGAAGTCTTCAATTTTTTGTTTCGTCGTTCCATTAGCCCCTGGGCTCTATTAGGACTATGAATTAAGTATTCTATTGATCTTGTACTAAAAAGAAAATTATTGCATTGAAAATATGTATTGCACTGGAACCAAGATCATTAGCATTGGTCAAACGGTTTTTCATTAAAAATCTAAATAATGTATTGCAGTCAGACTTCTTTTGTTTCACTCAAAAGTTTTTTGCAATAAAATCTATTGCAGTTATACTATTTATTATATTATTATTATTATTATTATTATTATTATTATTATTATTATTATTATTATTATTATTATTATTATTATTCAGAAGATGAACCCTATTCAACTATGGAGTTCTGTGATTCAATCAGTTAAGGAAAGCGAAGTAAAAGATTAGTATTAATATCAACCAGTCAACCGCCAATGCAGATACACAAATGGAGTTGAATCCAAGTAACCCACACCTATTAGAATCCTTGACTGATTGATTTTCTGCGGCAGCGGAGATAACGACAGGTAGATAGATTCTGTAATCCCTTCAGGAATTAATATTAGGAACAATGGTCTGTTGTGATCGCCTCTAAACCCGTATTTGGATTTATCGCGGCTCCTGATTGGCTTAAGCGGGCGCGTTTGTCTTGGAGAAGCGTGAATGTGTGTTTATTCTGGACGGTTCCTGAACGTTGGTTGAAAGTGGGTTGAAGACTGATGGAGGATAATGGCTGAGATGCTGTTTTTACCTTATACCCATAATCCAATATCTGATCGTTAATAATCCCGTCTCTCTCTCTCTCTCTCTCTCTCTCTCTCTCTCTCTCTCTCTCTCTCTCTCTCTCTGTAAGTTTCTCATTGGACGGGTTGGTATCGTTCTCTGCTAGCACTCTGCTGGGCTCGCGTTCGATTCTCCGACCGGCCAATGAAGAATCAGAGAATTAATTTCTGGTGATAGAAATTCACATTTGCTCTCGTTGTAATGTGGATTCAGATTCCACAATAGCTGTAACCTGCTGCTAGGTAACCAACTGGTTCTCAGCCACGTAAACAAATCTGATCCTTCAGGGCCACCCTGGGAGCTGTTAATCCAGCTCAGTGGTCTGGTTAAACTAAAGGTATACTTAACTTTCTCTCTAACTCTCTCTCTCTCTCTCTCTCTTATTATTAATTTTATTTATTTGTACATTTTTCAAAATATGTACAAAAATACATCGCACTTTTGTTCCTCGGCATTTTGGATGGGTTCGTTTATCGTTCGTTTATCGAATAATTATTCGTCAGTGGTGGTGACCTTTTATTCAACAGTAGTAACCGACCTTCTTGTCCTTTACCTCAATTCTATGCCATAATTCTCAGTACCTGATGTCCTTCTTCCCCCATAGCGTAGAATCACCTTTTCCTATAACTTATCTCTCTCTGCAGGCAGATTTCCCTTTAGAGCCCTCTTGGGTTTATTGTCTGTTGACTTTATCCATAAGAGTTTTCAGCTGAGATTTAAAGAAAGAAAGAAAGAAGGAAGGAAGGAAAGAAAAGAAGAAGGGAATAAAAGAACAAGGCACAGAGTAAGAGGTGTTCTTTGCACGCAACAGTCTTTGACCCGGAATAATATTGTTTTATAAAGTTCGCCTTTTGATAGCCGCGTGAAATATCCAAAGCTACAGATTGTTTATTCTGAACGACATCGCAGAGCACTGAAAGTCGTTTCCTATGCAGACTTTCATAAGACTTGCAAGATACGTCTGAGAATCACTACTCACTCCTTCATGTGCAATGGAAAATTAAAATCGACTCCAGCAGTTCAGCTTTTACAAGCGAAAATGTTCAGTCTTTTATGAGAAATGTAAGATTTAAGCATTAATTTTTTAGAAATGTAAGATCTAAGCAGTCATTTTTGAGAAATACAAGATTTAAGCAGCCATTTTTGAGAAATGTAAGATTTAAGCAGTCATTTTTGAGAAATGTAAGATTTAAGCAGCCATTTTTAAGAAATGTAAGATTTAAGCAGCCATTTTTGAGAAATATAAGATTAAAGCATTTTTGAGAAAAATAAGATTTAAGCAGCCATTTTTGAGAAATGTAAGATTTAAGCAAAGATAAACAATTCATGACAATGTAAGAAGTGCAGTATTTACACAAGACAATCTGCAATTTTTAACAATTTGAACATGTTATCTTCGATGCTGTGATTCTGTACAGCTTAAAGATGCAGTGTGTTGTGATGATGTAGGCAAAAGTTAGTAATCCAGGCATAAGACTAGGCTTTTCATACCACAGTAAGTGCTGAGGACACGAAGGAGAGGAAAGCCTAAAGATGGGAAAACTACGTTCGAGAAGACGTGAGAGGCAAATACGTTGACAACGCTCATTAAAAACAGCGACCCCTACTATGGATTAAATGAGAAGAAGAGGAAGAATAACAATGCACATCGAGATTTGTAAGCTCCCTGTGACTTCCCGCGTACTCGATTAGATTCCTTAGTGTCGTAAATGTTCTAAGTCTTACCTGTCCATTACCGTGGATATACACCAGGACGTAGATTATTCCCATTATTTTTTTTCTAATTTATTTATTTTCCTCGCCTTCGGGTCCCTTTGTCCCGTGTTTCTTCAGGCCTGGGCTAGAAAAGGACATTACATAGCTCGTTCCACTGGCTTGAAAAAAAAAGTAAAAAATGCGCCGAAGTTTCTTGGGCGCAACCGAGTTTTCTGTCCGGTGGTGGCCTCAGCCACGGCCCATAAAACTCTTAGCCGCGGCCCATGAAACTCAGCCAAGGTCCGGTGGTGGCGTATGTTGTTGGTACCTATAGCGCTGCCAGAAGTACGATTATGGCTAACTTCAACCTTAAATAAAATAACTACTCAGGCTAGAGGGCTGCAATTTGATATGTTTGATGATTGGAGGGTGGATGATCAACATACCAATTTGCAGCCCTCTAGCATTAGTAGTTTTTAAGATCTGAGGGCGGACGGACAGACAAAGCCGGCACAAAAGTTTTCTTTTGCAGAAAACTAACTCGATCAGATCATTCTTGCTATACACGAAGTTGACGTTTGACACAGCATGAAAATGAATTGATTTCTAATTCTTGCCGCGTGGGACCAGTGTAACTTTTTGGTTAATATAATATTTTGCTCACTATTCCCTTCATCATTCTGCTGAACTAGACTAGAATCGATAACTTTGCTGGCAGTCTCATTAAATGAACATTGAATGTTAATCTCGAGTCGACTAGCCATTCTCGGCTGCCCAGAAGGTGTACCACGTCGACTGCTGTATAACGGAACGAATTAATGAATCAGAAAATGTATGAATAATTGACCTGAGCTAAAGCAGGGGAGCAAATAATTCAGCGAACGACCGAGCCAGTGAATGAATAAATAAATAATAGACACGCGAAAAAAGAAAATAAGAAAAGGCTTAGCTTGAATCCCATGTCAGTCTCGAGAGATTTACTTTGTTTGTGAGAGAGAGAAGAGAGAGAGTCTGTTATTGACAGCATTGAATGTTAATAAGCGTCTTTCTAAACAAGGCTTTTTGGTACAGAATAAAATAAATCTAAAACAAACTTATGTATGCAAATTGTGCTTCTTTTGGACGTTTAGCTTAAGCTTTATGTAGTTTGCCTTTTACGTTTGATGTAGTATGTATGTATATATATATTATATGTATATATATGTATGTATATATATATATATATATATATATATATATATATATATATATACTGTATGTATATATGTACGTGTATATATGCATATATATATATTGTGTGTTATGTACATGTATATGTATATATATATGTGTGTATATATTTGTATGTATACAGAGGTGTGCGCATACTCATTATTATTCAGTTTCCCCTAAGAGGGGTTAACTCCCGAGAAAACCAAAATTCAGTGATTGTCACTTTTTTTTTAATGAGTCGTGGCTGAACCTAGCGTGCTAGAAACTTCCATGGTATCAGCCACTCTCTGCATTTACATAGAAGGTTCATTAGCAGCATATCGAACCACCTCATACGCACTTTACCATTCATCTCTATCCTGTTTACAATATTGCGCTTCCTGTTTATTAATGGCCCTCTTATCCAACGCCTCTTTCACATCTTCCATTCGCCCTTTCTAGGTATTCCTCTCCTTCCTGAGAACGTTCTCCTCTTCCAAACACTGTCAAACTCTTTCATTCTTTTTTGCAGTTTCTCTTCACCATCATTAATCAGCACTTTATCAAAGATAAGCATCAACCATTCCACACTCATTTTCTTGGTGCAGCAAAAGTTACACCAAGGTCTAGTGTCCTTTCTCTTATTCCATCCGTAAAGATATCAAATAGCTATGGAAACATAACACAGCCTCGTCTCTGGCCAAATTTTATACCAAACCAGTCACTCTCCTATCTACATCGTTTAACACACGCCTCACGTTCATCTTAAAAACATTTAATCACTCTCAACAACTTATCTTCTGTACCAGTTTCGATATAAGGTTAATATCAGATAGTCATATGACTGGCTATTTAATATGCGCTTAAGTGAACATTGTGTGTGTGTGTGTGTGTGTGTGTGTGTATGTATGTGTTTACCTAAACGTCCGAACCTCAAGTTCCCCTCGTTCAAATGAGGATCAAAATTGCATTACCGCTTGACAAATGAACTCGAAAAGATCGTTTTTACTGTCTTCATGAGACCTTTTCCGTTGTGGGGGAAGGTAATGGTGTGTATTCTTATCTTTATTCCTTTTTTTTATATGCGGTAATGAATTTACCGAGTTAGCGTCCATTAATTGATTTATGATTTTTGTGTGTGCGCTCTCGATTACTTGTCTTTATGAATTGATTATTAAGCTAAGGTATTTAAGAATACCGTAGTTTAATTTTTATCATTACCCCTCTCTCAAGGTAAATAAGAGTGTTATTATTGAGAATTTTTTTTTTTATCCGAAATTGCATATAAGATAGATGGCTGAATGCACAAAAATATGATTTAATATCTCGAAAGAGACAGTGGAAATGAAATAAAATGCACGTAATAGAAGTTGGATATATGAAAAAATAAGCTTTTTTTGTTGGCGTTCCAGAAATGAAGGGCAGTGTTTGTAAAACTCGTATTTGCTGCAGAGAAATGATATTTAGTTACTGAATATAAAGCCAAGCCGAAAAAATGTTACATTCAATAGAATCACGAAACTTTCAACGTCATTGAAATTTAGTTTTCCTTATTTTTTTTACTTGTAATTTTTAATATGTTTCGTATTCGAATTCGTTCCATTTTCAATTCTTCCTTTGAATGCTTGTAGTTCTGTAATGAGCCAGGTACAGAAATATCAAGCATCCTAGTCTTATCAATTTTAAAACATCAAGTAGATATATCATCCTATCAGTCAGTTAGTAAAAATTAAAAAATTATACTTTCCTTAGATTCTAGGCTATTACAGTGACTACATACTGGTAACTACAACATATCATTTTAGGTTGGTATATCCATCTTGTGATTTTTATCATCTTTGGGATGGTTATGTTTGGCAACTGCACCGTTTCTACTTGGAATTGTCTGGCACTTGTGTAATTTTAGGATGGTTAAATCTGGCAATTATACTGTTTTTAGGTGGAAATGCTTGGCATTTTAGTTTGGTTATGTTGCAACTGCACCGTTACTGGTTGGAAATGCACGGCAGTTGTGTAATTCTTGGCTAGTGATGTCTGATGAGTCTACCGTTTTTGGTTGGAATTGTCTGGTACCTGTTTAATTTTAAGTTATGTCTGACAACTGCACTGTTCCTGGTTGAAATGCTTAAATTGTGTAATTCTTGGATAGTGATGTCTGGGCAACTGCACCTGGTTTTAGGTTGGAATTGTCTGGTACTTGTTTAGGTTGGTGATGTCTGGCAACAGTCCTGTCTGTGGTTGGAATTGTCTGGCACTTGTGTAATTTTAGGTTGGTTATATCTGGAAACTGTACCTTTTTTAGGTGGAAATGTTGGCAGTTAAGGTTGGTTATGTCTGGTAACTTCACCGTTTTTGGTTGGAATTGACTAGTACTTGTTTAATTTTAGGCTGGTTATGTCTGGCAACTGCACTGTATCTGGTTTAGAATTGTCTGGTACATGTTTAATTTTAGGTTAGTTGTGTCGGGCAATGACACCGTTTTTGGTTGTAACTGTTTGGTACTTGTTTAATTTTAGGTTGGTTATGTCTAGCAACTGCACCGTTTTTGGTTGGAATTGTCTGGTACTTGTTTAATTTTAGGTTGGTTATGTCTGGCAAATGCACCGTATCTGGTTGGAACTTTCTGGTACTAGTTTAATTTTTAGGTTGGTTATGTCTGGCAAATGCACCGTTTCTGGTTGGAAATGCTCAGCAATTGTGTAATTCTTGGCTAGTGATATCTGGCAACTGCACCGTTTTTAGTTGGAATTGTCTGGTGCTGTTTAATTATAGGTTGGTGATGTTTGCCAATTGCACCGTTTTTGGTTGGAAATGCCTGGCAACTATATAACTGTAGGCTGAAGGTATTTAGCAAATGCATTGTTTCGAGCTACAAATGCCTGGCAAATGGTCCGATTCCTGCTAACGACTATCATTCGAGGCTGGAAATACCTGACAGTCTGGAAACACTGCGCAACTGAATCAATTCAGGTTGGAAACGTCTGAAATAAATCTGTATCATTCCAGTGTGGAAACGTTTCATCATCATCATCATCTCTCTCTCTCTCTCCCTCCCTCAATCCATGACTTCCTCAACGTGTTACGTTTTCCCTGTATTTGCGGCAAGATTATTTTCCCACTGTTTTTCCTCCTGTTGAGCAAAGCCGTCATTTTTGAGGCATCGCTGCCTTCACCAACATCCGATGGTCGAGATACATCTAGATATCAATACGGCGTCCACAGAGTTTTTGGTTTCAATGTGCGCTAAATATTTGCAGAGATTCATCAGCTATAAAACGTTTGTTTGTTTTACATTAAAAAAACACAGTTGCTGGCTCCCTTCTGGTTAAGGGATTGGCTCTGGTTTTGACGTAATGAAAATATCTCGTTCAGTATACTTAAAGATTATTGTACTTCCATTAATTTAATGAACTAGTGGCTTTAGATAGATTTCCTGCAGATAATCATGGTATTTTACAAATAAAAAAAAAGAGGTAAAATGGATGAAAGAACGAGAAACATAAACTTGAATGAAAAATGATGAATTATCATAGATTAATATATTAGGAATATATATAAATAATATATATATTATATAATATATATATTAATATATATATATATATATATATATATATATATATATATATATAGAGTATATTATCCACATATGTATATATATGTATGTTGTATATATATAAATATATGCATACATATGAGTACACACACATATATTATTTTATGTTTGTTCATGCATGTGCGTGTAGCTCTGAAACCTCTCGTTCGTGCTTTGAGAAATGTAATAAAATCAAACGTTTCCGCGGGCTTTTACCAAATTGACTGCCCTCAAACAGAGTTGGGTTGATCAGCTTGGGATATCTTCCCCAATAAAATAAACCGATAAATAAAATTGAATGAATTGACGAGGGACTCTCGGATGGAAAGATTTTTGCTAGTGTTTGTAAAATTGACCCACGACTGGATTTGCCCATGGAATACACTTTTCGAATTACATATACTGGGAAATACAGGTTTATCATGAATTCTGTCAGAAGAGAATTTAACCAGAGACGCGGAAATACAGGTATATCATGAATTCTGTCAGGAGAGAATTTAACCTGAGACGCGGAAATACAGGTATATCATGAATTCTGTCAGGAGAGAATTTAACCTGAGACGCGGAAATACAGGTATATCAGAATTCTATCAGAGGAGAATTTAACCTGAGACGTGGGAAATACAGGTATATCGCGAATTCTGTCAGGAGAGAATTTCAGGAGAAATAAGGTATGATATATCATGAATTCTGTCAAGAGAGAATTTAACCAGAGACGCGGAAATACATATCACGAATTCTGTCAGAGAAAAATTTTAACCAGAAATACAGGTATATCATGAATTCTGTCAGGAGAGAATTTAACCTGAGACGCGGAAATACAGGTTTATCATGAATTCTGTCAGGAGAGAATTTAACCTGAGACGCAGAAATACAGGTATATCATGAATTCTGTCAGGAGAGAATTTAACAGAGACGCGGAATATGTGTTTAGGAAATTCTGCAGAAGAGTATGACGCGGAAATATAATGAATTCTGGTCAGAAGAGAATTTAACCAGAGACACTGAAATACAGGGTATAAATTTGTCAGGAGAGAATTTATAAGAGGTATATCATGAATTTGTCAGGAGAGAATTTAACCTGAGACGCAGAAAAGTGAGGCCAACGCGAATACTGCCAGAGAGAATTTAACCTGAGACGAGAAATACAGGTATATCAGCGAATTCTGTCACGCGGAAATACAGGTTTATCATGAATTCTGTCAGAAGAGAATTTAACCATAGACGCGGAAATACAGGTTTATCATGAATTCTGTCAGAAGAGAATTTAACCAGAGACGAAATACAGGTATACTGGCAAATTTAATAGGAGAGAATTTAAACCAGAGACACGGAAATACAGGTATATCATGAATTCTGTCAGGAGAGAATTTAACCAGGACGCGGAAATACAGGTATATCATGAATTCTGTCAATTTAACTGTCAGGATCATGAATTCTGTCAGATTTAACCATAGAGATGCTGGAAATAACCTGAGACAGTATATATCATGAATTTTGTCAGAATTTAACCAGAGACGCGGAAATACAGGTCATGAATTCTGTCAGGAAATTTAACCAGAGACATGGAAATGTGGTATATCATGGTTCTGCCAGGAATTCTGTCAGGATACAGGTATATCATTTCTGTCAGGAACCTGAGATGCGGAAATACAGGTATATCATGAATTCTGTCAGAGAATTTAACCTGAGATTTCATGAATTCTGTCAACCTGAATTCTGTCAGGGACACCTGAGACGAAAATACAGGTATATCATGAATTCTGTCAGGAGAATTTAACTAGAACATGGGGTTTTCATGAACCTGTCAGAAGAATTTAACCATAGACGCGGAAATACAGGTTTATCATGAATTCTGTCAGGAGAGAATTTAACCTGAGACGCGGAAATACAGGTATATCATGAATTCTGTCAGGAGAGAATTTAACCAGAGACGCGGAAATACAGGTATATCATGAATTCTGTCAGGAGAGAATTTAACCTGAGACGCAGGTATATCATGAATTCTGTCAAGAGAGAAACCTTCGCGGAAATTGGTCGCGGATCAGGTTTATCATGAATTCTGTCAGAAGAGGAATTTAACCAGAGTCAAAAACCGGTTTATCATGAATTCTGTCAAGAGAATTTAACCTGAGACGAAATACAGGTATATCATGAATTTTGTCAGAAGAATTTAACCAGACACGGGAATTCTGTCAGAAGATTTAACCAGAGGCGGAAATTCTGTCTGCCAGGAGAGAATTTAACCAGAGGGAAATACAGGTATATCATGAATTCTGTCAGAAATTACAGGTATATCATGAATTCTGTCAGGAGAATTCAACCTGAGATTTATCATGAATTCTGTCAAGACACGGAAATACAGGTTTATCATGAATTCTGTCAGAGAATTTAACCTGAGACGCGGAAATACAGGAATCATGAATTTGACAGGAGAGAATTTAACCTGACAGAAATACAAGTATACTATGAATTGTCAGGAGAGAATTAAATCTGAGACGTAAAATACAGGTATATCATGAATTTGTCAGGAGAGAATTTAATCGAGATCGCTGAAATACAGGTTTATCAGACAGCCGGAGAGAATAACCAGAGTCGCGGAAATCACCGCGAATCTTCGAGAGAATTTAACCAGACGCGGAAATACAGGCTTATTTAACCAGAGACCATCCTGAGACGCAGAAATACAGGCATATCATGAATTCTGTCAAGAGAGAATTTAACCTGAGATGCGGATGCTCAGGAGAAATGAACGAGATGGAAATAGGCTTATCATGAATTCTGTCAGGAGAGAATTTAAACACGCGGAAACAGGTTTATCATGAATTTGTCAGAGAGAATTTGACCTGAGACGCGGTATATCATAGAATTTCTTTCAGGACAGGTTTAACCTGAATTCAGTCAGAGAGAATTTAACCTGAGACGTGAAAATACAGGTTTACTCATGAATTCTGTTAGGGAGTGAAATTTAACCAGAGCAGCGGAAATACAGGTATATCATGAATTCTGTCAGGAGAGAATTTAACTAGAGACGCGGAAATACAGGTTTATCCGGAATTCAGTCAGGAGAATAACAGCGAAATACAGGTTTATCATGAATTCTGTCGGGAGAGGAGACGTAAAAGAGGGTATATTGAATTCTGTCAGGAGAGAATTTAACCTGAGACGCGGAAATACAGGTTTATTATGAAATCTGTCAAGGAGAGAATTTATCGAAATGAACTCTGTCAGGAGAGAATTTAACCTGAGACGCGGAAATACAAGATCAGTGAATAACGAGAACGAAATAGGGTAGGTTTATCATGAATTTGTCAGGAGAAGAGAATTTAACCTGGAAATACAGGACACCAGGAGAGAATTTACATGAGACGTGGAAATACATATCATGAACTCTGTCAGGAGAGAATTTAACCAGAGACGCGGTAATACAGGATGAACAGGAGAATTTAACCTGGGACGCGGAAATGCAGGTTTATCCTGAATTCTGTCAGGAGAAATGCAATTTGAACTGTCAGAGAGAATTTTACACGTGGAAATACAGGTTTATCATGAATTTTCAGAGAGTCTGAGATGCGGAAATACAGGTTTTTAATTCTGTCAGGAGAGAATTTAACCAACGTTTGTTAAATGGATCTGGAGAGAAATTTCATAGTTTTGATCAAGTAGACATAGAATTACAGGTATAGTTTCCATTTTGATTGGAATAACAGCGTGCAGGTAGAACTCACTGACCTGTCGAGGTGCCCCTATGGACAGTATGATTAGCCTTTCATTCCTTTCACGGTTGGTCTATGGAGTGGTCTTACTTGCAGTGTTGCTGATTCCGATTGTCACAAGTTCAGGAGAGCTTTATTAATGCTGTAAAGCGCTGTTCACCTTTGCTCTAATTTTTTCAAACTTTACCACTCGTATACTGTAGGTTAGGTTGGTTAGGTTAGGTTAGGTTAGGTTGGTCAGGTTAGGTAGGTCAGGTTAAGTTAGGTTATCTATTTATAGGCTTTTCGAAACAATATACGTTTTTACTTAATTCTGTTCAGTTTCATCTTTTTTCAGCGTTTGAGCATTGTGATCTGTAGAGAATTTGCCTAAAAAGCCTTCTGTAACATACTACGTTACCAAATAGCTTATTTTTGGCGACATGGTAAAAGGTATTTGAAGAGCCAGAGTTCAAAAATAAATCAGTCAATACAAAACGCATTGCTCGAGCGTAGGCGCACCATTTCCCGGTAAAGACAGGCGTGACAAAAACTAAGTCGTGCACTCCATATGAGAATAACTCATATTTACACTTTTTAGCCCCGACTTTTCTGTCACTGTCTTTGCGTCGTAACTCAATCAATTCATTTTTCTCTGCCAGCAGATATAATTATCCAGTTATTTATCGCCCTGGAATATGGCTGTCTACTGGAAATTCTGGAAATAGCTCCGGTGTCCTTTGACATACGAATGACCGCTGGAAATAGAATCGGTGTCCCTTTGATGATGCTCTGGCCGACAGATGGCGCTGTTATGGTGTTGGGGAACGAACAGGTAAAAATTCTCCAGGTTAATGAGCCTCTTCTTGACGCGAATAATCGAGAGCCTGGCAGTTTATTTCGGTTCCAAATGCCAAGGACAAAATGCGCTGGGCGAGAAGTTTTGTGTGCGGATGCGTTACGCGGTCACACACCCCACACACACCACCAACCGGCGCACATACATACAAACACACACGCACACACTATATATATATATATATATATATATATATATATATATATATATATATATATATATATATATATATATATATATGTGTGTGTGTGTGTGTCAGTCAATGCGTGATAGTGTGTGTGTGTTATTCACCTTTTCGCTTTCTAAGAGTGACACCGAAAAGTGTTACCCCTCTTTTGTTAGCTAGAATTTTGGCGTGTGGTTGCTAGGCCTGTGCTTCACTACACTTTTGCTAGGACTCACTGCAGTTAGCTAACTGTCAGGTTATCGCTCCGCCCTCGCCTGGGATTCCAGCCCAGGTTATCTAGACTGGTAAGTCCCCTAGGGGGTAGTGCCGTCAGTGCACCTCATGCGCTGTGCACTGTAGGCATTACTTGAGGTTTTTTGCAGCGTCCCTTCGGCCGTTACCTGCAACCCCTTTCATTCCTTTTACTCTACCTTCGTTCATATTCTTTCTTCCATCTTACTTTCCACCCTCTTCCAACAATTGTTTCTTAGTGCAACTGTAAAGTTTTCCCCCTGTTACACCTTTGTAATCTTTACTCTCAATTTTCCTTTCAATGCTGAATAACCCTCATAGGTTCAGGCTTTTGGCCTTGGCCTCAAGTTTTATATTCTCTCTACTAGACTGGTAGCGTGCAAACATTTTCTAAACGAGGTATTTTACAAGCATTTTTTTTTTGGCTTCCAGTTTTTGTACTTCTTACCGATGTGCTATAAATCGAAGCTTCTTCAGTACTCAAACGCTGGGCATTTTGCAGCGCGTTCGGTTTTCTCTCGTTTCGACATTTATTTTCTGTCCCTTTGTCTTCGGCGTGGTGAAATTGGACGCGCAGTGGGAATCACAGAGGGTCGGGTGAGAGGAACGAAAACAAGGACATTTTCTTGGGCCTTGTTAGTGCGTTTGTTTGCCGGTAGTAAAAAAAACAAAAAAACAAATACAGTTTTTTGCAATTCCGATCTGTGAATGAAGGAAACTTAGGTGTAGATGATATTACAAATAGCATGTGGTTTTTTGTGTTGTTTTTGTTTATGCTGCAAAACTGATGTAGTGCTTTGTAGAATAATAGATTACGAGCTATTAAAGCGGAAATGTCTGGTCACTAAAGCCTAGAGTGTTTACAATCTTATTGATGGCTGCGCACCATTTGCGAAGTTAGTTGGTTATAGTCCTGCTTGCCATTCACCCAGTCGACCCAGCTGTAAATGAGAGTCCTGGCGATGAGCTAGGACTCGAGGGCTGTGCAGAAAGGACCTAGCCACACCCACCGGTCTTTGATGGTATAGGAAGGACTTTTAAATTTCTTTTTATTTGTGCGGTACGGACTCCACAGCAGCCGGTAGCCTGTACTTAATACTTACGGGACTTTTGATGTGTTATCTCTAAATATCTATTCGTTGTTGGTAGAAAATAAAAAGGTTGGAATGGTACCAAATCCTAGAATTTCTATCAGGATTACTGTACGGTATTTTCTATCTTTAACAATGCGAGATTTATTTTATAATGTATATATATATATATATATATATATATATATATATATATATATATATATATATATATATACATACATACATACATATATATATATATGTATATATATAATATATATTTATATATCTATATATACATATATATAATATATATATATATATATATATGTATATATAACATATATATATATAATTTCTTACATAACTACATACATACTGTATATTCTAGCACGTCGAAACTGAACTTTCATACATTATGCATACATAAACAAACACTACTTCCAGGCAAAGTTTATAAATAAATATAAGTGAATTACGACAGACATTAAATACGCGTGCGCGCACGCACACACACAGACCTACACACGCGAGTATAAACATAAACGTCCCGCAAGAAAGAAACCCCTTAATAATGTACATCCTGAGCAGCATCGACTGCTGAAAACCAAACAGAAACGAAAGAGGCTGAAACATCTTTTGATCCTTCCGACGCCGATAACGATGTGTGTCTTGGCCACCTGAATCTATTTGAATTTTCCTTCGGGAGTTGGATATGGAACGGCCCACCACCATCATCATCTTCCGGCGAACAAATAAGAACCTTGTACAGTTTAGAAGTAGTAGTAGTAGTAGCTGTTGTAGTAGTCGGGGTTTTCCTTTGAAACGGCTCAGACGCGCGTAGAAATCCTGAGAGAGAGAGAGAGAGAAAGCAAACATGCACGAAGAAGAAGAAGAAGTAGAGGAGGAGGAGAAGGACCAGCAAGAGCAGCATCCGCCCTCATCCGAGCGGATGCGATATCATTTTCCCTAACTTCAGTTCCTTTAGTTTTCCCTTCAGCCCTCCAGGACATTGTCAGAGGCTTTTGGTGAGAGGGGTTGGAGAGGAGAGGCAGGTGGGGTTGGGATGGCAAGGTGAAATGGATTATTAAAGATGGGTGAGTCAGAAGATTTTGGGTGGTTCTGTGCTCACGGGCAGGTTGTGTATTCGCTCTTCATATTATATATGCATTCATACATTCCACATATATAAAATATACATATGTATATACATATATATTATATATATATATATATATATATATATATATATATATATATATATATATATATATATATATATATATATATATATATATGCTATCCCATTAAATATTGGATGCTACTGCATTCATTATTTAATGTGTAAATCAAAAGCAAAATATTCCTATGAGAAAAGCGCATTGTTTCTTAATGTTAAAACAGAATATACGAAAAGATAGATATAAAGTTAGCAGGACCAAGATTTGCATTATCTGTACTGACAAAGTGAGATTTGTGTTTGCTGTTCCGTGTATTATTCATCAGGTGAAAACAAAATAATTCAAGAAATCGGATTTAATTATCGAAGGTTTATTGACAATAAGTTTCAGATTAAGGAAAAATGGAAGGTAACGATCAGCATTTTTTTCCTCCGTATAATTTGTTCCATGACCTTCAGAAATGTGTTTAGAAAAAAAATGGTAAAATAGGATTCATAGTAGTGAAGCCAACATTGGCAAAAGCAACATTCGTTTAATTTTTAATGGAAAGAGGAAGCAATTAAAAATGCATTTTCGTGCCGTACCTCTCTCTCTCTCTCTCTCTCTCTCTCTCTCTCTCTCTCTCTCTCTCCCCAAGATACCACGAACATAAAATGGTTCTTTCTTTGTGTCACCAAAAGTCTCTCTCTCTCTCTCTCTCTCTCTCTCTCTCTCTCTCTCTCTCTCTCTCTCTCTCTCTCTCTCTCTCTCATAAAGTTTCCCTGACGAGGCCATAAACTGCACCCAATGTTTCTGGGAGTAGGCTCATAATGGAATATTCAAGTGCCACTCATTGGCATGATTTTCGAAGACAGGCAGACAGACAGACAGGGTTGGTGGCTACCCTCTGAACTTGGAGGACAGGAACGAGCAGACAAACAAAGACGGAGACTGACTGGTCACTAGTGGGAGACTAGTCTGTCTAGCGCGCCGGTCCTGTTTTCTGGAAATACAGAGACAGTGGCAGACTAAAAATTACAGAAAGGCATAGGTAAAGGAAGGCACAGGAATGTAAAGACAGGCATTTTCAGGCACTCACACCAAGACAGGAAGACGAAAACCGACTGAGAACGACCTGTTCATCGGACTAATCAACAAATAAAGACTTCGAGACAAAAAGATATTTACGTACAGACATGGACAGACAAACAACCAGACTGACATAAAAACATCGAGACAAAAAGATATTTACGTACAGACATGGACAGACAAACAACCAGACTGACATAAAAACATCGAGACAAAAAAGATATTTACGTACAGACATGGACAGACAAACAACCAGACTGACATTAAAACACGGGCATTAAATAGCCACAGCCAAACAGATAAACATTCAAAAAGCACAGACACGAAAACCAGAAGACAGGCCAACAGGTACAGATATAAACAGACGCACGGGACAGACACAAGCACACACGCACACGCAGAATAAAGTGAAATCAAATTCATCTTCCCTTTGAAAACTCCCCTGGAAGCTAAGTCTCCAGAAAATACGAATAACAAGGTGACCTTAGAGCATGTTTGATTATCTTGTTATTTCTTCAAATGCTTTTGGAGTGCTCTCTCTCTCTCTCTCTCCCCCCCTCTCTCTCTCTCTCTCTCTCTCTCTCTCTCTCTCTCTCTCTCTCTCTCTCCCTCACATATACAGTATATATATATATATATATATATATATATATATATATATATATATATATATATATATATATATATATATATATATAAATATACCTCTATCATATATAATATATATATATATATATATCATATAAATACACACACACACACACACACACATATATATATATATATATATATATATATATATATATATATATATATATATATATATATATATATAATATCATATATATAAAATGCAAGTATGTACCATTTATGAAACATACTGGCTCTCTCTCTCTCTCTCCCCCTCGCAAGCAAAACTCGAGTGCACATAAAACATGTTTTTATGCATGACGTAATTGTCTCGCTCGTTAATTTCGCTGCTCCTTCGCTTTCTCTCACTTGCGCCGTTTCTTTCTCTCCTTCTTCTCCTTTCTCCCCATCACGTCATCCTTCGTTTACGCACACTTAACCAATTGTGACGCGAAGACGAACTTTTATTTCATTTGATTAAGGGCCTCTTGTTCCCGCTCATTGCCGCGAGAGGGCGCGCGTTTTTGCCGACGGTGTAATACATCTTATGTTTCAAGCAGAATGGGTTCGCGTCGAAACGGCAGTAGCAGAAACAAACAAAAAATAAATAAATGAATAAGTAAATAAACAATAATAATAGTAGTAAAAGGAGATTAGTGTTAATTTATCATAATACTAATGATAATGGCAATAGCAGAAACAATAAAAAAATAAATAATAATAATCACAACAATTATAGGAGAGTAGTGTCAATTTATTTTTTATGATAATAATGATAATAAAGGCTATATAAAGAATGTTAAAAAAAATAGTCTGTGCTTGCGTCGTGAAATTACCTTGTTAGGAAAATGGCTGACAGGCATCTGCTCATGAGCTATGAGCAAATGCCAATAAGAATATTATTATTATTATTATTATTATTATTATTATTATTATTATTATTATTATTATTATTATTATTATTGTTGTTGTTGTTGTCGTTAGTATTTTCAGTGGCATAAGCTTATTATTATTATTATTATTATTAGTGGAACAGGCCTAAAACGACATTCATTTAACAATTCGAAATCCAAAGAACAGAATGCCCATTTAGATAAAAAAAATTTCGTAGCTCATAAATTTGTACTACATTGCGTAACATATACTAAATTTTGCAACACAATAATCGTATTTACTTTAAATTATTTTTTTTTTCAGGGTAAGTGTCATTCCTTGTTCGAGTTGTGTTCGTCGCATTTTCCAAGCATTGTTGACCTAAGATGTTGCGGCGCCATTTGGACAAACTTAGCAGGTAAATATGAATGCCAATCATTTTAAACAGCAAACAAAACCTTTATTATGTTTTTGTTGTTTATAGAATTTGAAATAAAGCCACGTTTATACTCATTTTTGTTGTTGTTGTGAGATTAATATGTACAACCGAAAAGCTTTAACATAATGGATGTATTATTTCGACGGCTGTATTAAATGTGAAAATCCTTGACGGTTATTGGTAGGTAATGATGCGTGTTATTGCACTGGTTATTTGGTATTTAATTTTGTGGAGAGAAGTAAATCACGAAGTTTCATATCTACGAAAAAATTTCAGCATTATCACTCTGCTGCATTCCCGACTGTAATGTGTCAATGACCTTCGACTTTGCGACGTTATTATATGACAGTTATATTCGTCCGTTATCGAAATGCCTCCTTTACACATTATTGTTATTATTTTTATTATTATTGATATTATTATTATTATTAAAAAATACTCATAGTAGCATGTCTTAAAATGGAGAAACAAAACCACAGTTAGGTATATGTACAT
>NC_089755.1:33927620-33935120 GCF_040412425.1 Macrobrachium rosenbergii
ACGTAAGAGAAGTAATAAAATACCGCAGAAAAAACTAAGATTCTCTTCTCCGTAGGGGTATAGTGCCGTCAGTGCACCTCACGCGGTGCACTGTAGGCATTACTTTAGGTTCCTTGCAGCGTTCCTTCGGCCACTAGCTGCAACTCATTTCATTCCTTTTACTGTACCTCCGTTCATATTCTCTCTCTTCCACTGTTTCATGGTGCAACTGCGAGGTTTTCCTCCGTTAACCTTAAACCATTCTACCTCAGCCTGCTTCAACGCTGAATGACCCCATAGTCCCAGTGCTTGGTCTTGGCCCAAATTCTCATATTCCATTCCTATTATGCTCTTTGCTGAGGAGCGTATTTTTTACCTAAACATGTAAGGGAAGCGTCACGTAGACATTGCCAATAGGAAAAATCAAATGAAATAAACACGTACTTTTAAATTTGTAGGAAAACGAAAATTTGTGTCTATTCCACTTTGTCAAAAAGCGCTACGTCGTTTTAGGCATGAATCTTGAAATTACGTTGATTTGATATACATATCCATATACATAATAAACTCATCCATATATTATGTTAATATATATATATATATATATATATATATATATATATATATATATATATATATATATATATATATATATATATATATATATATGATATGTATACATACATATATATTGTATAGATAGGTTGGTAGATAGATAGATATATTCTATTGACACACACACACACACACAATACTATTATGAGTATATATATAGAGTATATATATATATATATATATATATATATATATTAATGTCCCATGTAATTGTTTAATTGCCAGTTTTTTCATAATTACGGAAAGAAAAATAATATCAGGTGATATAAACAATATATGGGGGGGGGTTCACTTATAAATCAGTACGATCCAACTCGACAGCTTTGAAAATCAACTAGGATGGAATGCTCTAACATTAAAAACTGGCGTTACAACTGTCAAGGGCTACTCATCGTCTCGGAGCTGCATCTCACCGAGATGTTTCGAAACTTCCACTTCTGTACAGATAGTAATTTACTACTTTGCTTTACTTGGTTTTTTTATTTATTGTTTTTTTTTTGTGATTTCGGAATTGGTGAAGATGCGACGTTAATTCAGTATTTAATTATTGTAAAAGCACACTTGATAGAGAATTGTTCTTTATAGAAAGGTAGAAAAATCCTTTTGTACAGCTTTCGTCTCTATAGATAATTAAACTATTTCTTGACAGAGGTTTTTCATTTAAGGAAAATAAAAAAAAATAAAAAATTTATATCCTCGTAAGGAAAGTCATCTGATATACCGTTTCATATGCAACAAATTTTTCAAACATGTCATACGAAAAAATATGAAAAATAATTAAAAACTGATTTAAACTACCGTTGTTCTTCAACGTCCCGAGACGAAGTGAGGGCATATTAAGCATACTCAGAATGGAAAAACAACTCTTTAAAAAAAAACAACTGAAGAAAAACAATAACAGGAAGGGTTTCCTCGAACTACAGTTACAGCAGTCCTTCGAATCTCCAGTGATCCTTCAAACTTGGAGAGTACGCTAGTACGAGTGTCTCGAAAGGGGAGAGAGAGAGAGAGAGAGAGAGAGAGAGAGAGAGAGAGAGAGAGAGAGAGAGAGAGTATTCTCATTAAGAGGCTAAATATTGTTTCTTTTTTATGAGGTGTCGGGGAGTCTGGAAAGGCGGTGAATTGTAGAGATGGTTTTCTTGCTGAGTGAGTTATCTCGTATGAATAGATCGTGTAGGTTGAAGGTCAGTTTCTGGTTTAAATGAAAATGACTGAATGTGTTTTTAAGTGGAAAGTGTTTTTTTTTTTTTTAAGTTTTTAGAAGAAAAATGTCATTTGCTACAAAAATTAATAGTTTTTTTTTTTTTTACCTGAAAGTGAATGTTTTTGTTAATTGTTTTCCATTTGTTTTACAATAAAACGGTTTGCAAGTAATCATCATAATAAATAGGGCCTTTTCTTTTATTTATCTGATAAACTTTAATTTTCCACTCGCATTTTAAATGAACAATTAGGGTTATACATAATATTACAAAAATAACCTACGTTTTAGCCAGGGGGTTTTCGATGAAATTTGGATGAAATCGTCATAATTTATATGACAGTGAATAAGTATTTATATTGCATGATGCATAATTCATGATAAGTTTTTTGATAGGTAATTGAATCCGATGATATAAATTGCTATTTAGTATAAAATGTACGGCTTGCGATAAGGCGAATCATTGGTAATTAGCTGAAGTGTTTCGTAAATAGACGATTTCAAGCGATTTTGTAATTCTTTTTTCATTTCAAGTTGAAGCCTTCATATTATGCAGATTCTTACTCGAGCTAATAAGGATTAAAAAATCCATTAAAAAAAATAAATAAAAAGATAAAATTAAATAAAAAAGAGAGCTTTGAAGGATTATTGAATGAATATATCACTGACAATAATCAATGAGATTATGACCGTAATTAGCGTTTCATACACGTGGGGAAATGTGGGAGTCGATGACCTTCGAAATTGTCACATCATTTTGTAATTTAAAATCAGATTGAGATACGATTAAAGAAAAATGAGCAAGTCATCAGTACAATACAGCAATGATGCAAGCAACAAATTACCTATAGTGAGTTTTTCCAAGCATTGCAGCAATGGTGACTTCCTCCTTGAAGAGCTCTCCTTTGAGGATTGCCAGCATAGCTTATAACGTTTAGTTGTCCCCCCCCCCGGCCACCCGTAGCTTCTCGAGTTTCTCCTCGAGTGGCAGGTAGGTTCGTGAGGGGAAAATAGGCTCGTTTTTTCCACTGCTTTCATATTATTTTGGTTGCATACAAAGATGGTCATTCGTGTACTATTCTTGTTGTTGTTTTTCAGTTTTGTATAAAAGAAACCTATTGAAATGGCTATTTGTCTGTCATTCCGCACTATTTCTGTCCGCCCGCAGATCTTAAAAACTACTGAGGCTAGAGGTCTGCAAATTGGTACGTTGATCATCCACCATCCAATCATCAAACAGCCCTAGCATCAGTAGTTTTTATTTTATCTAAGGTTAAATTTAGCCATGATCGTGCGTCTGGAACCGCTATAGGTGCCACAACACAGGCCACCACCGGGCCGTGGTTGAAAGTTTCATGGGTCGCGGCTGAGAGTTCATGGGCCGGCTGAGAGTTTCGATTATGGAACCGGCGCATGTTTTACTTGTTGTGGCTGAGCAAGGGTCATAGACGACGTGCTTGATATTATGGGGAAAAAGTAATTTTTGCTTATGAGCGAAATTGTGAATACTACTGAGCTATCTCGTGTTCACCTGTCGTAATTTCCTGTAGTAGTTTTAGTTTTCTGTAAAAGAAAACTTGTGAGAGGGCTATTTGTGTGTCCGTCCGCACTTTTTCTGTCCGCCCTCAGATCTGAGGCTGAGGTTAGAGGGCCGCAAATTGGTGTGTTGATCATCCACCTCCAGTCATCACATACCAAATTGCAGCCCTTCAGCCTCAGCAATATTTATATTTTATTTAAGGTTGTGTTAGCCATGATCGTTCGTCTGGCACTCGCGATAGGTGCCAACAACACGGGCCACCACCGGGCCATAGTAAAATCATGGGCCGCGACTGAGTTTCGCTGGCCGTGGCGGAGAGTTTCATACAGCATTATTTGCTGCACCTGATTGCGCCAAGTAATTTCTTGCCATATTTTGCTTTCGTCGATTAAAATTACACAAAGATGACCAAATGACGTCATTAAAGACTATGTAAGGTTTATACTTGATATCAGATAAACTGTTTTAATTGATTTTGAAATGTATGCGAAAAAATCTCTCTCTCTCTCTTCTTTCTCTCTCTCTCTCTTTCTCTCTCTCTTCTAGTAATGCTCGCGGTAGAGCCTAGAGCGCACTCAGGATTAATATCAAAGTAAAACTTTAGAAATAACTTTGGAAATCCATTATCTTGATCTAAGGTGTTCGTGGAGGGGGGTTGGGGAGGGGGATTGGGGTTGGGTGGAGGGGGTGAGTAGGAAGGAAGGTTTTAAAACCAAGATAAATGCTACGTTGAATCTAAATGAATATTCTCTCTCTCTCTCTCTCTCTCTCTCTCTCTCTCTCTCTCTCTCTCTCTCTCTCTCCATAAAACATATCCACGAATTAAAAGGAATTATCTCGAGGCATATTTCATACATTTAACTTGGCAGGGGTTTTCATTTTTCTCCTTTCACTTATTTTTCTTCTCAACTTTTTTTCCTCGTCTCGTTTTTCTTCTTTTAAGATGATCCCTTTCCTCTTCGTTTTTCGCTTCGCACCATCTTCTTGCTCTCTCTCTCTCTCTCTCTCTCTCTCTCTCTCTCTCTCTCTCTCTCTCTCTCTCTCTCTCTCTTTTGTATTTTTCTCTTTACATTTATTTTTCTTTTGTTCAGCATCCTCTTTTTTCGTGTTCTTTTAGGTGTTAACACATCTCTCTCTATCATCTGTTGTATTCCCATTGTCTTCGTATTCTTCCATTTTTTTATATTTTGTTACCCTTTTTCCCAGTGCATAATTTTTTCCTTTTCATTCCCTCTTCTTTTGGTCATTCTTCTTCCCCGTCTTTTATCTTTCCATTCTGCTTACTTCCTGGAAATGTTTGCTCGGTATTCTTCTTTTCCCTTCTTTTTCATCTCTTTCTTGATTGCGTTCGATTTATATTTGGTAATACTTCCTCTTCATCTTCTTGATTTTTCTTTCGACGTAGCAATTCAGGGTTATATATATATATATATATATATATATATATATATATATATATATATATATATATATGTGTGTGTGTGTGTGTGTTTGTGCGTGTCTGTGTGTGTACACATAAATATTTGTGTGTGTGTGCGTTTGCGTGTCATCATTATTACTTCATTGTTATGGTTATAATTGCTCTTTTTATTACTGCTATTACTGTTATTATTATTTTTACTACCACTTCTGATACGGAAGATATTAACAGTAAATTTTTAGCGTAATTATTATCACTGTGCTTTGATTTTGTAGTAATAGTAGAGCATCAGTGTTGTTGTTATTATTATTATTATTATTATTATTATTATTATTATTATTATTATTATTATTATTATTATTACGACAAATTCATAAACGCCTGGTTAAAGACATTACGTCACTCACAGAGCACAGTAATGCAAGCACTGACCCGAGCCAGTCCACGTAAAGACACAAAACACTCGTTATCTCACGCGGTGTATCCGGAAAACGTCCGCACGGCTAGATTCCAATGCAAATCCCCAACGGTTAAGCGACTTCTTAATTGCTTTAAACAATGCAGAACAACCTCGTTCACCGGCCCGAGTTAATCCGGATACCTGGTTTCTTAGCTCTCGAGCAGGTGACTTCGTATCACGGCATGCAAGGCGGGTTTTCACTGCGACCCAACATGAAATGTTTAAATTGCTGATCGTATTGAGACGTTTATGATTGGTCGTGAGAGAGAGCTAGACGCGTGATAGTGTTGAGAGGTTGCGATAGGTGAGCTTAATATGGAAACGACTGGGTTGCTTGGGTAAATGAGAATCATTAAGAATCATTTACCGCTAAATGAAAACAAAGGCTTGGAAAGACGGCAGATGTTTTTGTATTGTTTCTTCGGAGCGACGCAGCCAAAAATCCATTTGATAACCAACCTACATAAGGTATATTGAAGATCTCATTTCCTTCACTAGTTTTGGAGATGTTTTTCTGTACCTGCTGAAATAAAATGGTAAATGTAATCATAACGACTCCGTCGAAGGCGGCTGCTACTGGTGTGCCTCTAACCTGCACATCACGGAAGGATGGAATATGTATTGTTGTTACTCATTTGACGAGTGGGTACCGTTCTTAGCTAGCACTGCTCGACCACCGTTCGATTCCCCGACCGGCCAATGAAGAATTAGAGGAATTTATTTCTGGTGATAGAAATTCATTTTCTCGCTATAATGTGATTCCGGATTCCCACAATAAGCTGTAGGTCCCGTTGCAGGTAACCAATTGGTTCTAGCCACGTAAAATAAATCTAATCCTTCGGGGCCGCTCTAGGAGAGCTGTTAATCAGCTCAGTGGTCTGGTTAAGCTAAGGTATACTTAACTTTTGTTACTGTCCAGACCAACGGCCGTCACTCAGAAATCTAGGAACACCTTTAATCAAGAATGCTGTGTTAGGGTCCGACCGCTCATCAGTAAAACATGTCATAAAAACATGTCGGACACTTATCGCATACTTATTACAAACAGGTTGAAAAAATCGCAGCAACAGTAAGTGGAGGTCGAATCTTTGGCAAATGCTGGATAATCGTATGAAGCAGTTGTTGAGGATTACCATTAAGTCGTAGAATTGTTATTTAAGCTGTTGGTGACTTGTGTGCGGTAAGCCACTGACTTGTGTTTATGACATGTCTTATTTCGGTGGGGACGCAATCATAGAGAGTATTTTAGTAAAAACCTGCTCTGCATTATATAGATACTCTTTAGGGTCAACGGAGATCACATGACCGCATGAAAATAGGACCAACCCGTTCGTAAACGGGTTTACAGTACCTGTTTGCACCTGTACGGGCAAAATGATGAATATGCATACGAAATGCATAGGTAATTTTGGATACGTCATTAGAAAAATGTGTTTAAGATTCATCGCCGATTTTGAGCTCGGCAAATAAATGTCAGTAATCGCTAAAAGGTGTATCTAGGTGTGACTGAATTCGTTGCTTTATCCGACACTATAATAACGCCCCAGTCAGCTATTAAAGTCTCTTGTGCGGAGGAGAATGGGTGAACGTCCTTTAGAAAAACGAACGAGAAAGAGTGGGAAATTAATTGCAACATTAAACTTTGAGTCGGCATTTATTTTCGTGCGTGTAACAGGTAAATAGAAAATGATGCATGCATTCATTAGGATATTGTTATACAAAGGGTAATAACTTCAGATGTAATAAAGGGTAATTTTATTATAAGTATTGTTAACGAGATTACGATTGATATATATATAATATACACACACACACATATATATATATATATAATATAATATATATATATATATATATATATATATATATATATATATACATATATATATATATATATTTCTTTATTTATATTTATGCCATATAATACATATATTTCTTTATTTATAATTATATGCCTTTATACATCTATATTTTGTTATATACTGTATAATAATAAAATTATATATATTATATATATGATATATATATATACTGTATATATATATATATATATATATATATATACAGTATATATATAAATATATATATATTTATATATATTTATTTATTGATTGTTTTATTTATTTATTTATTTATATACATATATAACACGTAAAATGGCAATAGAAATAGTAAAATAGTGTATTACTGTTTAGTACATGATAATTTAACCAAAGAATATAAATGTTTAGAAGCTTGCAACAGACCATAGACCGATGCTAGCGGCGTTCGGTCTCAATGGGGCC
>NC_089755.1:33942620-33975120 GCF_040412425.1 Macrobrachium rosenbergii
TCAAAACAGACTTCCTAGGTCTGTCATAAGTTTTTCAGTACATTGGTTTTTGGAGTGAGGTAGCCATCCCCGCCCCGCCACCGACCTCCCGCGGCTCATGTCCTTAGCCTAACAAAATGAATGGTCATGAGTGCTTTTGTGCCAGCTGTCCTTGTTTCGTGAATGGTAACCTTTCCAAGTACTGACTAAACACACCGTTGCCTCACTTCATTAATCGGAAAGCAGAGGCGTAGGTATCTGGAACCTAATATATTAATATAACTTTTTTTTTTATTCATTTGTAAGTATAATTAATTTGATATTTCAGGCCCTTTGCGTCACGCGGCGTTGGAGGCGGTGTTGATGATGACGTAATGGTGATATCTGAGATAATGCCAAACTTTTAAACGGCGTTCTGAAATATTCAGATGAAAACCATTGGGTAACTTAACACAAATACAAAGCAAGTGACGGAAGTCTGTCAGAAACACCAGGAAGTTAGCTAGTCACATCTCTAGTCACTCTTTCAGAAATTCTTAGATTCCGGTAGTCACTGACATGTGTTCATTTACTTTTCTAAGTTTTGCAAAGCCTTTATAACTTAAACATTAACAAAAAAAAAAAAAAAAAAAGTTATGCTTAGACTTGGGCTTTTCGTTATCATGTCGCCTTCAGCCAGACTTTGCACCAAGTAGACATTATTAGTGGCCAAAAGATTATATACATTTCCTCCCTTTGTACAATTGGAGACAGACACTCGCACATGCTCGGTAAGTTGATGTCTTCCTTGCACGAACGTGGGCAACTTTATAAAGTGTTGCCACTAATGGTGCCTACTTGGCGCACAATTCATCGGGTAGATGCTAAAAAAATTTTAAAAACCAAATAAAAAAATTAAATAAAACGGTCCAAGGATACGGTACCTTAATTAGGAGCCGGTTCAGATAACGTTATCAACTGATTAATTTGAAAAATCACAAAACCAGTCTTAACAATCTGAATTAAAACCGGTTAAACGAAAATCAAATGAAAGGAATAATCACGAAACGCTAACAACGCTAGCGAAGGCGGTACGGAGGTCAGGGAGGGGAGGGGAAGGGGGCCGGTGGGGACTGGTTGAGGAGGGGGAGGAGGGCGATAACATCTGATAAATATAAGAGAATGTTATACTCTTGCGCGTACGATAATTTTGGTCACAAAAACCTCCTCTCTGGTTTATCTCCTCTCCGCCTCCTCCTCCTCCTGAACGCACACACTGACTCTGGCAAAGTCATTCAGTGTGTCTCGAAAGGTGACGGCGTGTGTAGGGGCGTCTCTCTCTTGTCCGGATGCGATCTGGCCGCCCGCCGCGACACTCGAAACTTTTGTTTATATTTCCGGGTAACGAAAAGGTGATTTTTATCTCGAAAGTTTAATCTGTCAGTGATTATTTACACAACAAGGATGCTGTGAAACATGATCCGTAGAGGAGAAACTCCCTTCTGATTCCTTTTTTTAAAAAAAATTTTAATTTTTCGATCCCAAAGAGGAATGACCTAAAGTTTTGTGGTTTTTGAAATTAGTAGGCCTAGAATATAATCTATTAAAAAAAAAGTTTGCAACTGACGAAGAAAGTTGGATTATAAGCTTTTTAACAGTTTATTGACATCGGGAGCAATTTTAAAGGTAAGTAGTTTTAAATATGTAATTTATAATTATTAATATACATTATATATATATATACATTATATATATATATATATATATATATATATATATATATATATATATATATATATATATATATGTATATAAAATATTGCTCTTTCATATAAGCCTGTCAGATAAATGAATATATTAATTGTTTCCTGATAAAATTACACATTCTGCAGCCTAGGCCTACAACTTTCAGAGGACTTCGACAGAGAGAAAATTGTGCACTATTTGTCAAAAGCCAAATAGTCTAGTCCGTGATTAGCTTGGCTTAATGATAGGCTAACTGGAATGCCAGTTAATAAGAGAATCGCTGTTAATGCGTTGCAGCTTATGTCCTAATGGCATAGAAAGTTAATTACGATGTTGAAACGGTTAATGACACTGGAATTTAGTGATTAATTTTTTGGTTATTTCCGTATTTCCACTTCATGTAGGCCTACAACGGTTTGGTGAGGCCAAGGCCTATTCCTCCTTATAAATTAAAAGGATATAAGATTATTATAACATTATTTTTTTCCTTTTTTGTAAATTCTCGTGAATGGTAATTGGATTTTACGGTAATAGATCCAGGCCCAGCATAAGTGAAAAAGGAAAAGGTAGATGCACAGACGCTCAAACACACACACACACACACACACACACACACACACACACACACACACACACATATATATATATATATATATATATATATATATATATATATATATATATATATATAAAGATTATTTATCTTATTTATCTTACGATAATTTTGAATCCTGATCAGTAACACCAACTGACATAAAATAAAGTTTGAGTGGACATAACATGTTTTAACATGTTAGCTATCCCCCACAAGATCATACGTTAAAAGGGGCTTGTGTGTTTTTGTGCCTCCAGTGGGTGCAAGAATTTTGGGATGACTTTGCTTATTGCATTCTCTTCTCTGCTCCAGATTCGACCTACTGCTGTTAATTTCTTACCGGATAGCCTAACTAAATGTACTGCTTAGGTCTACAGAGAAACTATAACCTTTTATGAAGTGGGGTCTATGTTGTTTTTTTGCTCCAGCCTCGCTGGAGATTTGAACTCTCCAGTGAACTAACGTCAACTAATATATATATATATATATATATATATATATATATATATATATATATATATATATATATATATATATATATATATATATATATATATATATATACATACATACATATATATATGTATGTATAAGAGAGAGAGAAAGAGAGAAATCCATACTTTTGAAAGAGCAAATAGCAAATATATTGGTGAAAAAGAGTTTTCAAGAATGCCTGTATTGTGGGTGTGTGCTTTTTGCATGTGTACCGTTATCGATTAATAAATTCACCAATATTTTCAGCCATTAAAAAACATTCAACAGTCTTTTTCTTGTTAGTTCGCAATCGGATGGTATGAACTAGTTTTCGTGACGCCATTGTAAATCTTCAGTGTCAGTCAGAAGTCAGCTGATGGTTTTGGGTGGGGTTTGTAAAAAGAAAAAAATGTGATCGCAGCTTAGTCATATTTTCACTTTCCTTCCTTACTTGTTCTGTTGCCCTGTGGTCATACCTCATTGTGACTTGTTGCCACCAGCACCAGATTGCTAAGGTTTGTTGTAAGTTTCGGTGAGGGATCGTTGTTTACAACGGGTGGGGGTGAGGGTGCAAATTCTAGACTCGACCTTCCTTTTGTATACGGAATTTGGAGTGGTAGTTTATTTGATTTATTCGTTTATTTAATTTTAATATTTATGTATTTATTTATTTTGTAGCTTTTTAACTATTCCTTAATTCGTTCTCTGTGAATTTCTTTAAACGTAAGGCTGGTGTTATCTGTAAAATGATTTTTCAGAATAGTAAATGTAATTATGTAGTTTAATCTCTCTCTCTCTCTCTCTCTCTCTCACACACTCTCTCTCACACACACACACACACACACACACACACACACACACACAGTTAGCATCTAGTTGCCATATACTTGAAATATAACCATTTGGCGAATATTTGTTAAACATTCAAACTGGCTTTACTGTATAGTCTGGAAACTACTGCCAGTAGACGTAAATTTGAAATATATGTGAAATAACCGTAGACTTTACCATTCTTCTTGCCATGTTCTTGATGATCTTTCATTCCACATTCTTCATTTTGAACGTATAGTTTTGTATACTAAATATCACACATCTCAAGTTAAATTAGGAATTGTGCGCATCTTTTATTTGTTAATTAATGTTAGACCTAATTAATGTACATGCTATATTGGTTAATTAATGTTATTACTCAAAATATTGCAGATATTTCTTTGGTTTATTGGTTATGGCTTTTACACTGTAGAGCATGTAGGCTATAGGCCACACGGAATATGGGATGCCTTTGTATACGTATATATATATATATATATATATATATATATATATATATATATATGTGTGTGTGTGTGTGTGTGTGTGTGTGTGTGTGTGTGTGTGTGTGTGTGTGTGTGTGTACACACACACACACACAGCCGTGCATATAACTTTTACAACTGAATATATGTACTTAAAGATAATCAGGTACTGAAACGGTTAAAGCAACTATAGTTCATAGTAGTATCGTTGTTAAGGGGCTACTTTAGATTGAATTTTTGGTAAAGTATGGTAATCTTCCCTACTTTTTTTCCCGTCCTTTTGTTTGTATGCCAGAGCGTTATATCGGATTCTAAGTTCATTTCAAGTGGTTGAGGATTTCCTTTTTCGTTTTATTTTACTAAAGTAAAGACAGTTGAGAACCAAGTGCTAGGAAAGGATTTCGGAAATGGCCATAGCATTCCCAGTGAAACATATGGTACTAGTCTAAGGATTAGGCCTATGTAGTGATTCTAGTAATACGTGTTTTTCTGTGTTCGAAAAAAAGTTGTCGTGAAATTAGGTTTTTGTAGCATCCTTTAGAATGTTTAATGAAATGGCTGCTAGTGTATTCTTGCTGGAATGAACCGAAAATGAGACGATACTTTATTATTCTGTAGAAGTGGAGGTGAAATGCCACGTTCGTTCGTAGAATCATGTAGCATTCTTTGAGAAACACCTCGTATTATGACTCCTTGCAGAATTGCTAAGAGTATCATTAATTCCCCAAGAAATACGAAGCCATGATCTCAGAATTCGGTGGGGTGCCAACAAAGCGCAGCTTTGATTAGTGGCCGTTTGTACAGAAGGGAACCTGAACCTCAGAACTGTGCAGCTAAAATGTGGATGCCAAACCTTCTTTCTCTCTGTGTTCGTCTTGTAGTTTACCTATTGGTATATTTTTTTGCAACGAAGTTCTTGATTATGTGTGTGTGTGTGTGTGTGTGTGTGTGTTTGTCTTGTGGTTTGCTTCTTGGTATGTCAGTTGCAATGAACTTAGTGAACATTTGCAAAGCTGTATATGTGAACAAATTTTCTCTCTCTCTCTCTCTCTCTCTCTCTCTCACACACTCACACACACTCACACACACACACACACACACACAGCAAATAATGCTTGAGTTTTATGTTCTTTTCTTAGGAGCATAAATGCTACGAGAGGGCCATGACTCTTGGGCCTCGTAATATCGTGACAGCAATTCTTTGCCAAGAACTTAGTTGGAACAATTAAGACGCCGGCAAGCAGACCAGCGGAAAAGTTGTATAGCTAAGTGTTATGGGGAAAGAGAGAGAGAGAGAGAGAGAGAGAGAGAGAGAGAGAGAGAGAGAGAGAGAGAGAGAGAGAGAGAGAGAGAGAGAGAGAGAGAGGTTATTCGTTTGTTTGGCGAATTGTGGAAGCGAGTTTCCTATCTACGGAGAGAGAGAGAGAGAGAGAGGTTATTCATTTGCTTGGCAAAATGTGGAAGCCAGTTTCCTATCTATAGAGAGAGAGAGAGAGAGAGAGAGAGAGAGAGAGAGAGAGAGAGAGGAGAGAGAGAGAGATTAAAGAAAATTTAAATGCCTGTTGGAAAAAAAAAGAGTCGGCTATCTGTGGGATCAAGCGTGTTAGGCTACTGTTAGCAAAGCTAGAGAGAGAGAGAGAGAGAGAGAGGAGAGAGAGAGAGGAGAGAGAGTTACAGAATCAAAGTTCACTTTCATCTGACAGAGAGAAAGAGGTACAGATCTTAGGGAATGAGGAATGGCAGAAAATAAAAGTCAACTTCTAGAAAGAGCGAAACTTTTGTTTGCCTTAAGAAAAGGTAAAGGAAAAACACGAATTACCCTTAAGAGCAGAGCATCCGAGAACATCAAACCGATGCTGCCACGTTCCTGTACGATAACTTTTGGGGGCCAGGCCAGATATATATTTTCTTGATCAGCAGTAGGCGTAGCAACCACGGGAGCGTAGGATGTTGAGAGTCACTCTTTGGCTACCGGTCGCCCTCCTGCTGAGATTGGGAGGAAACTCGTTCTCGAAGCTAAACAGTCTGTCAGCCCAATTAGCTTATAGGTTTTTGGCGGGGGTCTAATTACTATTTTTTTATTTGTAGGAGTTTTCTTGTTTGTCTTTTTTGGTTATATATGCCAGTCTTCATTAAGAAATTAATCAACTAATTTGCTGCTCGGTGAATAGGCCTATTCTCTCTCTCTCTCTGTGTGTGTGTGTGTGGCTGGGGGGAGAATGATAGCATGAACTACCATGAAGTTGTTCATGCGGAAGAAAGTATAATTATGGTACTGTATCGTATTTTTTCTATAATGTAAAACTATGCCAGAAGTTTAATATAAACGAAGATTGTAGACTAGTGGTTACAGATTTTTAGTTCCAAATTTGATATGCTTAGGCCTAATGGAGAAGACAATTGACGTCCCCCAGAGAGAATGTATAAGAGAGTGGAGGCTGTCTCAGAAAATAGTAGATGATACATCAACTGTTTTACTGATGTTTTATTGTTATTGCTGTTTAGGTTTTTGGGTAGTTAATACAACAAATCAGCAAACTTTGTTGTTTTAACGTTCTTTTGGCAGTTAAGAGATGCAGAAGTATGTAGTGGTTGCTGCTCTAAAGTTCATGAAACAGTTATGAGAAGTCATAAGAATGTTTGCGACACTTTTTGCTGCCGTTTTGGGAACCTCGGCGAGCTAATCGAACCAGGATCAACCCAGTAAGATGTATCAGCATCGGCAAAAACAGCGGAATCCTTACATGAATCATCACCCAAACATCGGAGAGGGCAGTAATGATGTTGTTAAAGTGGTGTCATCACTTGGACATCACTTTTTTTTATTTATTTATTTTTTTAAGGGATTGGTAGGGTATAGGACTAGTGGTGACGGAGGCAGCGGCTCAAGGTGAGGGGTTTTATGGGGGCGTCGGATGGTGATGACGGGACCAGGGTAGATCGGGTGATGACGGAGGAATACAACACCGCTATTTGGACTGAGGGAAGGCTTTTGCCTAAACAAGGGGAAGTTAATTGTATTTGTTTTGAGGGGGAAAGTCACATCTGGGTAACGTGGTGTGTCTTCAGGTGCAGTATCTTCCTTGAAAAAAACATAATATATATAATATATATATATATATATATATATATATATATATATATATATATATATATATATATATATATATATATATAAAGAGAGAGAGAGAGAGAGAGAGAGAGAGAGAGAGAGAGAGAGAGAGAGAGAGAGAGATTTATCCTTTATAGGGGTGGGACCAAAGGGATAGTTTTCCGGTTTCTTAACCAGTCTTAAGAGGTGAGGCTGCAAGCCTCACACCCTTTCTATTGGCTTCATTAGATGTTGGTACCACATTTGCAACTGGGCTGAATGATGCTCAGTAGGCCGGGAGCAAACACCGGACCTAGCAAACGCGAGGTGAGAGGTTTACCACTCAGCCAAGGTTTGTTAACCCCACTTCTTAGCGAGCTTATGCGTTCCAATCTCATCCGGGAAGGCTGGGTGTTCTTCATTTACCCCATATTTCGAATTCGAAGCTTTCAGGGGAAGCGTTTCCCAAAATCTTCTTAGGTAATCGAGGACTTAAAGAGTCGTCGTGGCTATCATTTAACGCCGAGTCCCAACTTAAGATTTTATCGTCTACTGCAGGTTCCGCAGGGCCAGCTGCCGCTTGTTGTTGTGCCAGCTCCTTTATATCCTACCTGTACCTCCTTTATAAAACAACAAATGTCCACGTTTCTCGTAGCCAGCATCTTCACCACTTTCCCTCTTTATCATGTTTTATTCAGTTCGTTTTTATCTTTCGGAATCCTTGTACATATCACTCATATTCTTTTATACTTCTGGTCGTATCATTACAATTTATAAAAATCTCATAATCACAAGAGTCAGTGAAATGGTGACGAAATCCCCAAGGATGTAAGTGTAGATCAATATTAACAAGTAAAAAATGCGCCGAAGTTTCTTCGGCGCAATCGAGTTTTCTGTACAGCGTATAATGCTGTATGAACCGCTGACCATGAAAGTTTCAGCCACGGCCCGGTGATGGCCCGTCATATAGCGTTGCCAGACGCACGGTCATGGCTAACTTTAACCTCAAATAAAATAAAACCTACTGAGGTTAGAGGGCTGCAATTGGGTATGTTTGATGATTGTAGGGTGGATGGTCAACATACCGATTTGCAGCCCTCTAGCCTCAGTAGTTTTTAAGATCTGAGGGCGGACGGACAGACAAAGCCATCTCAATAGTTTTCTTTTACAGAAAACTAAAAATATACATTAAACAAGGGCTTTCGAGAACCTACTCGATTTTCCTTATTAATTTTTTAATATATATTTACACTGACTTCAGTGTGGATTTCTCCACATTATTATTATTATTATTATTATTATTATTATTATTATTATTATAGCAGTCTTTCCAAAAAAATAAGGACCCCTCTTGCAAGGACGAAATTATGTCTTTTAAAGGTATGTAGCAAGACTTTCGATGCTCTATTTGTCTTGGTTTCACTTTAAGTAGCATGGAGCGAAGAAGCCTTTGATTAAAGACGCTGTTTGTGTTAGGTTGCTAATAAAAGTAACTCTCATGTATGCAAACATCTCAACCCATTCTCTCTCTCTCTCTCTCTCTCTCTCTCTCTCTCTCTCTCTCTCTCTCTCTCTCTCTCTCTTGCAGGGCAGACTTGAAAACCAAAAACTGCAATGTCTCAATCCTTTATGGCTGAAAACAAAATTGAAATCATCAACTCTCTCTCTCTCTCTCTCTCTCTCTCTCTCTCTCTCTCTCTCTCTCTCTCTCTCTCTCTCTCTCTCTCTCTCATGCGGGGGCGTCATGTCTCGAAACCAAAAACTGAAAATATACGAAAATATGACGATAGTGTAAACCTAATATATTTAGAAATATACAGTCAGAAACTCCATTTATCTTCAGAAACTCACTGGCCCAATAATTATTAGAAACCATATATGTCAGAAGCTCCATATAAGTTCACAAGCTTCATTTATCACCTAAAATTCAATGTATGTACAGGAACTCATCCATCCTCATAAAGTCAATTTATCATGAAAACTCCATCTGTGATCAGAAAACCAGTGTCTGTAAAAAGTAAAAAGAAAGAACGGGCATTTTTTTTTTTGGTGACTTTTAGTGTCCAGACACTCCACCAGTGTCCAGAACCTCACTCTCCTTTGCGAATTCCTAATCTCAATCCAGAAGATCTATTTGGACCTGGGAAACGCCGTCGGGACGAAATTATGTATAATTTCTTCTAATTATCGCTTTAATTCCATTATCTTCATTAATAAGGGGGGTCAGTTGGATGCAGCCGGCTTCGAGTGATAGTACACAGGAGACGTCAAGCTACTTACAGGAAATCATCAAAGGCTTTTGAGCTTAATGGGGTCCGAGATATAGTTTAATGGCTTCCCAGAGAGAGAGAGAGAGAGAGAGAGAGAGAGAGAGAGAGAGAGAGAGAGAGAGAGAGAGAGAGAGAGATTGTGTCTTTGGTCTCAGCTTTTTATACTTGTTATTTAATATATGTTGGGATACAGGTGGGATTCGTGTGGGCGTCATTTAGCGTTTTTTATTTATAATTTTGTAGATACAAACTTGATTAGAGAGTTTGGTAGCTTTCATTATTTGCTTTTGGGTGACCGTGGTTATTTGCTTACTTGCAGAGAGAGAGAGAGAGAGAGAGAGAGAGAGAGAGAGAGAGAGAGAGAGAGAGAGAATTACTGCTAGATATCTGTAACTTCCTGAACTCTGGTGGATATCTGGTCAAGATCCAATCTTCATCTCCCAGCAGTGAACTAAGGGTTTAGGAATGTTGATGCCGAGATCTGAATGGAAGATTAGGCTTGTCATTATGCCTTTGATGATTCTGGTGGGAGGCGTAACAATGCCATTGTATGCAAATTGGTTAGGTTTTCACGTAAACATCTCCTGTACTTTTGGTTATGACGTGGATTTGGATATTGTTAATTTGTTTTGGTGGTTAGGAGTTGGTTTATTTACAGATGGTTTAAGTCATCAATCATGTGTGTGTGTGTGAGTGTGTGTGTTTTAGTATTCTTCGTATGTGAACAAAACTCTTTTTACAAAGTCTTTCAAACATTCAGGCTTAAGATTGCCTTCATGTTATTCCAATGAGCAGCTGCGCACACACGCCGACGTTCGCAAAGTACAGGTTTAAAATGATAAACCGATTTGAACATGTAATTCTGTATTGTACACCCGCAGCAAGTAATCCTCGTAAACTCAGAAATCATACCTTTTAAAGATGAATTTCCTCATTCATTTTAGTTCACCGTTGGAATCTGCGGACATTACACAGCGAATTTGATTTTGCTTTATCGGATTAAATTGTATCCCTCCTGAGCTGATAGCTCAAGTGAGCTTTTCTGATCAAAGTCCGGCCGACGCTTGTCGCTAGGCTATGGCTGTTTGCATGTATGTTGATTTGTATGTATGTATGTATGTATGTAAGTATGCATTTTTGTCCGGCGTGAACTTTCAATTAACTTGGTAGCGAAAAGTCCTTGGATAAAGGGGAATCAAGTTTTTGCCAATGGGGGTCTAAACCTCCCAAGAGAAATGACAGGTCTTACGTGAAAGCTTCCTTATGTAATATGATACCAGTGTTTAAATAATGGCCCCAAGGACCAATATTTAGCAATAATAAGGGTCAATTTTTTTTTACATAAAATAAAAAAATTTAAAAAAATCTTGTTCTCAAGGGTGAGAGGTCTACTGTTTGTCGAGTTACAAGTAATATGTATGTATGTATGTATGTATGTATGTATGTATGTATGTATGTATGTATGTATGTATGTATGTATATGTGTATGTATATATATATATATATACAGCATATATATATATATATATATATATATATATATATATATATATATATATATATATATATATATATATATATCTGATTGTATAACTTCATAAAAATATTAATCATGTTCTTGCAAGTGCAGCAAGCTGTCTTAGGTAAGCGGTATGGCTCTTTTTTATTTTGTTTTTTTAGATACCGCACAAGAGCAGTTTAATCTAACTGCACCTGCCACAACCTGTCAGATTTTTTTTTACATCAAGACGTAAGAACATGTCATTATTAGAACATAAATTTTTATACTAGCTATGGGCCTAGTTTTATGTGGTAAGAGCAAGAAACAGATTCACGTGAACACATATATATGACGGTAAAGAGGATACAACTTTTTATACAGAAATATCAAATATATAAAAATAGAGATTAAATGAAAATTTTTATTTTACTGAGAATTGGAAAAAATCCGTTCTAAATTAAATTGCGGTATTTGAAAAATTATTCGTGGCTTAAAATGATATGAAATAAAAGAACTACATGCAATAAAAGTTATAAAAAGTATTTTAAAAATGACGGTTGAAACTAACTATATAAAGATAAAGTTTCTTTAAATCTCCAGTTAAGGAGAAAGAGTGAAAATTGTCAATGTTCTGAGACATTTAATGAAAAATTAGCAAAGCAAAAGATAATAAAGTATTTAATGTGTGATTAGGACTAACTACATAAAGATGAAATTTATTTAAAATGCCAACCATAAAAAGTCAAAATTGTCAGTGTTCTGAGGTGTAAAAAAAAAAATGTGTAAAAATAAAAGATAAAAAGTATTTCAAATATATGGAAGACACTAACTACATCAAGATGAAATTTCTTGAAAACTCCAGTTAAAATAGAAAGAGTATGAATTGTCAGCGTTCTGTGATATAAGATAATCAAAAAGTGTAAAAAGCAAAAGATAAAGTATTTAAAAAAGTTGGTAGAAACTGACTATATAAAGATGAAATTTCTTTAAAACTCCACCTTCAAAAAAAGTCAAAATTGTCAATGTTCTGAGATATCAAATAATAAAAAAGTGTAAAAAACAAAAGATGATGAAGTATTTAGAAAAAAGTTTGAACTAACTACATAAAGATGAAATTTCTTTAAAACGCCAACTAAAAAAAGCCAGCATTGTCAATGTTCTGAGATTTAAAATATTTTAAAAAGTGTAAAAACCAAAAGACTGAAACGTATTTTTAAAAAAAAGTTGTTAGAAACTAACTATATAAAGATGAAATTCCTTTAAAACTCCAGCTACCCCAAACCTTGCACATTTGACAGAAATAATGTCTCAGAAAACAGAAAAAATAAAAAAGATAAAAAAAAAGAAGGCTGCAAGAGGTTGGAGGAGGTAGTGAGCCAAGAACTTCACACCTATAAAACGTGTCAGGTCAATCGCCCTCTGAATGAATGGGGGCCATGTTGTTAGGAGGAGGAGGAGGGCCATCGTTTGCGGGGGAGAGGGGGAGGGTGTGCGTGGGTGGTCCCAACACCAGAGATAAGGACCTCAAGATATTTCAGTTTATGATATACGGGGTGTGTGTGTGTGTGTACTGAGGTCTTATGTGCCTTTCTCTTTATGAACGTGTATTTTTTTATATTATATATGATATGTGTATATCTATGTATACACACACACACACACACACACACACACACACACACACACACACACACATATATATATATATATATATATATATATATATATATATATATATATATATATATATATATATATATATATATATACATACATACATATATATATGTGTGTGTGTATATGTGTAAGGAGAGAGAGAAGGTGGTTGGAAGTTGTGTTTGATAATTATATTGTAGATATATACAGTATGTTATAATTTCATTTTGGCTCGTTTGAATTTTTTATGTCATTTCTTTCGTAAGGAACTAAATTAAATATAAATCAGCGTGGTCTTTAAGATAATTTGTTGTCTCCTTGTCTTTCGTTTGGGTTAATATTCACTATGAAGAAATCATTTTTCACTGAGGTATCAAAAAGCATATACCATATATGCAGTATGGTGCAATTTGCAGATCATTTTTGTCTCCAATTCCTCATCACGTACTATCCAGCTTGAAAGGAGCATTTTCCATAGAAATATCAAAACGTCAGAGTCGCTCTGTACATGAAGAAATCATTCTGAAATACGGATTAATTCGATTTTATTTCAGCGTATACCAATCTCTCTCTCTCTCTCTCTCTCTCTCTCTCTCTCTCTCTCTCTCTCTCTCTCTCTCTCTCTCTCTCTCTCTCTACCTGTGTGTATGTATACTGTGTAAATTTGTTTGAAAAATCAGCAATTCTCTTGTTTCTCTCTCTCTCTCTCTCTCTCTCTCTCTTCTCTCTCTCTCTCTCTCTCTCTCCTTTGTTACTTGTGTATGTTTGTGTCAATTTTTAAGCCAAAACCCGAAAATATCGACAAAATCTCTCTCTCTCTCTCTCTCTCTCTCTCTCTCTCTCTCTCTCTCTCTCTCTCTCTCTCTCTCTCTCTCTCATCTGCACGCAAGTGTAATTCACAAACTGTTCAGTTACTATCCTTATTGGCTGTTGCTCTGAGAGACGTCTGCATCGGCTCTCAACAACATTCTTGGGTGTTGTGTCAGATTCTTATCTACAAAGATGCCTTCTTGCTTTGAATACCCTCTGCTTCTAGGATGATAACCGTAACTCCGCCCCCCACCCCCTTCCCACTTACTTGTGTGTGTGTGTGTGTGTGTTTTGTCCCATTGTTGCCAACTTCATCCCAAATGTCAATATTTAGCAAATAACAATAGCCCTTTGGCATCTGGTGCAAATGGCATACAGTATGGTCACAATGGGGCAGGTGACACTGGCAGCGTAAGGGAATGTTATTCCTTCCGGATATGACGTCCTCTATATTTCCTTAGTATTTTTCTTTGTTTTTTTCATTGAAGTTACGTAACATCGTAAAATAGTTTGATTTCAGTTGGTTCGTCTGGGAACGTCCGAATGTATTGGCTGTAGGTATTTTTTTTATCTGTTTGTTTATTTGTTTTTTTTCTCTGGTGAGGTTCTGGTTTAAATTACTTTGATCCAAGAAGGTATTTCAGGCTCGTGACAACCGTAACCTATTGTTGGTTTAGGTGTGGCTTTGTCGCTAAAGTAAACATGTTTTCACGTATCTTTAAGCAAACCTTCGTTTTGAGTTCGTCCAGTAAGAGGTATGTGTCTAAGGCCTGTAATGATTTTGTGTGGGAGACTCAATTCTTTGTTTTATCGCGAATAAAACTTCTTTTATACACACTTGTAGGTAATCTTATATTGCGTGCCTCTTGTTAGAGGTTTGTATGAGGACCTGAGAGCTTAGTTATTTATTCATTCATTCATTTATTTATTAAGGAGTTTATTTGATATTCAGAAGATGGCTGTTTTGTCTCATCAATTCAGAATTTTCCTGGACACAGTATGGTGTCTGTAGACAAAAAGGTATACGTAAAGATAAGGTATTCCTTTGTTCATTTTTATGATAAAGGAATTAATCATGTGACTGTTTTAATCAATGTTTTATTGCATATTTATTATTTGAAAATTTCTCATGTATTGCTGTATTAATGTATCTATTAGATTATTTAGGTTATTATTTAGGTGCTTACAGATGTATTTAACCATTTATAATTACGTTTTGTAGTTTTATATGGAAAAAATATCTCCTAGTATGCATTATGTTGTAATGATTTTATTTATTTTTGCATGTTCACTTATTCTTGTTGTAGTTTGTTACTGAATTAAATTATTCTTTTCATTACACCTATTTTTATTTATTGTGTACTCATTTACGAAGTTATTAATTTGAGCCGACTCAGTATTTATAGTGCCCATTCAAGCCAACCCGGAGCTGATGACAGCACCCTTATTTATCCGCTGTCAGTTGCACACGAGTTTGCCAACAGAACGCATTATGCCACAAGAGACATATTTAGCACTAACATTAGCCATGCAATATATTTGGAATTAACATTAGCCATGCGAGCCAGTTTTGCCTCCTGATGATAACCGACTTGTACTTTGAACCATAAATTCTCTTGTAGTTGAGGCTTCATATTTCAGTCCCGAGAGAACCTGTACGGAGAAGAAGAAGAAGAAGAAGAAGAAGAAGAAGAAGAAGAAGAAGAAGAAGAAGAAGAAGAACTGGTAGGGCTGGATGGGGAGTTCCTTCTGAACCATAAAATCTTTTCTAGTAAAATTTTCATATTTTCTCAGAGAACCGGCAGAGCCAAAACTGAACCATAGATTTTCTTATAACTGAACCTTCATATTTTAGTCCCCACAGAACCGGCATATGTTTTAGAAAAAACAGCTGAGTCTTCAGAGAACCGGAACATGCGGGATTTTGTCGGTTCTGCTCTGTTTTGAATTGAGGGCTTGTATCTTGCATTATCGTTCATTTAGTTAAGTAGAGAGACAAGAAGAATGACTAATCTGGTACAGAGAATGAATAGGAGAGAGAGAGAATACCTCAGACATTAACCAGTGAGAGTAGGAGAAACTGCTGGAACACATAAGAATGAAAAAAGTTCCGGGCTAGATAAGAAAAAAAGGAGACAGAAGCTGGTGGAGATACGGAACTCTAACAAGCAGCTCTCGGGAAATAGTGGAATAAGGGACATTTTGTCTTAGACGTGAAGAAACGATATAAACATTATCCAAACGCTACTGGAAACTACTAACATAAGCTGGAAGAAAAAAGTCATGAATTAAAACATCAAAGAAAAGACGTTTCTCTCAACATAATTCTAGCTGTATTTTTTGTTATCCAAAAAAATAAAAAGAATTAATATTTATGACGCATCAGCAGCTTCTTCCAATGTTTGACAAAAATTAAAGTTATTAACTGTACACATTTCTCCCAATAAAAAAATAAAATAAAAAAACTGCTGGCACTAAAACCATGAAGACAGATTTATAACCGACCATTTATTTTTTCTTCGTGCCCGAGAGGGTTTTTTAATTGGTGATAAAAGACTTTTTATCAGCTTAAAAAACATATGCATGACTAAGTGAGTGGAAATTAGGACCGAAATTCCGTGTATGGCAACTCTCATGGTTAGGTCGGTCGAGCAGGTGAGCAAGATTGACTGGCCATAGATCTGACCTTTTTGGCCATAGATACTCCTCACTGCCACCCACAGGTATCCCTCACCTCTCCTCATAGATATTCCTCACCCTTCCTCTTAGATACTACTCACAGATGTCCTCTACTCATATAAATTCCTCACTTCTACCTACAGGTTCCCCTAACCTCTCCTAAAGATGTTCCTCATCTCCCAACATAGATTCTTCAGTTCTCTCATTCGATATGTAAGGAGTGTCGCCAATTCACATGAAAAGTAAAATAAAATTAAATAACAGAAATAGCCTAGTAGATAAATCTCCTTAGATGTTCCATCTGACCCCGGAATATTTTTTCTCTTCCCCCCTCCGGGGAGGGGTAGTGATTCCTTAAACCTATTCTTAGGTGTTCCTCACTCTACAGTTCTTGCAAAGATAACTGTTTCCCCCTAATGGTTCTCCCTTATCTCCCATTGTAAATAATATTACTCACTTCTACTCTACATGTATTCCCAACTTCTAGAAATTCCTCACTTTTCCTCAAATATTCCTCACTTTTCCTCAAACATCCCTCACTTTTTCTCAAATATCCTCACTTTTCCCATAGATATGCTTCTCTGCCCATAAATTTCCTCTCTTTTCCCCATAACTCGTTTTTTTCCGGTAAGTATTCCTCACTTCTCCCATAGCTCTTCTTCCCCTCCATCATTCTCTCGCCAACACGCCCCCCCTCTTTTTTTTTTTTTTTTTTAACATCCTTACTTCCCTTTACCCATCCGTTAACCCGGTCTCCATTTCCACTTCCGTTTCTTGCTTGCTCATATCGTAAATATTTCGAGACGATTTGGCCAGGGCCCACCACTTGCCGTATGATGTCATTAGATGTAAAGCTGCGTTTGTGCGTATGTGGGTTTGCTTGAAAGCATCGTCGTCAGTGCGTATGCATTAGCGCGCAATTGCGCGTGGGCATAAGTTGCAGTGTTGTCAGTCTTGAGGATTCATGTGAGGATGTGTGCATAATTGCGAGACTGTATGGTTCAGTTCACTCTCTCTCTCTCTCTCTCTCTCTCTCTCTCTCTCGTTTGTATATTCTCTCTTTTTACTCATATGGCACTCTCTCAAAGACAAACACATGTTTGTTTATTATTATATATATTTTTTACTATGTATATATAAATATATAATCAACTTTAGATATTTGTATACACAAACACACACACACACACATATATATATACAGTATATATATATATATATATATATATATATACAGTATATATATATATATATATATATTATATATATATATATTCAGGATTTTATAGATATATATATATATATATAATATATATTATATATATATATATATATATATATATATATACTATATATATATTATACACATACATAAATACTATCTGGACTTTGGGATACGCGCAAGGATGAAAACAGCATTTTGTGACATTTACACCGAAACTTATGAAACTTTGGAGTTTAACTTTTGGTTGCTGATGAAGAGAAATGGACTTGCATTTGGAACGAAGACAATTTCTGCCTCGAGATCTGTTGTCCTGAATTTATTTACACATTGCATCTTCGAGTTTCAGTTGCCTTAGAATAAAATTTTGTTATACAGAGTGAAAATATTCATGAATATTTGAAAGCAATGGAGATTTTGAGACGTTATATAAATACATACATACATACATACATACATACATATATATTACATATATATATACATACATATATATATATATATATATAATGTGTATATGTATATATATAATGTATATATAGGTATATGTACAAATACAAATATGTATATATACACACACACACACACACATATATATATACACATATATATTTATATATATATATATATATATATATATATATATATATATATATATATATATATATATATATATATATATATATATATAGAGAGAAGAGAAGAGAGAGAGAGAGAGAAAGTGGAGGGCTTTAGTATCTAGAGGTACTGGGAGGCATGCAACAGAAAAAGGCGAAGGGCGCAGAGTACGTGAGGCAATTCGACGTGTCACTGTTGAGCTTTCAATGTAGGCGCATAAAGCAGCTAGTGGTGTAGAAGTTTTTTAAACCTGGTTCATCCACTTTCCACTCATTATAGTCTGAATGTGGCAGTGATTATTGCCTTTTGTCTAAAGCCATATCCCGTAAGGCTAAACGCTTAGTGTTAAAATATGTTTGGTAATTAATTTGTATGTGTGTATGTGCACACGTGCGTGTGTCATCATCGTGTTTGTTCCGCACGAATGCGGTTAATTCTTTGTGCGTGATTTTCCAAAATGTATGACCGTGTTTGTTCACTAACTTTACACGTCGACAGGGACTTGTGGTCCATTCAGAGAGCACTTGTGAATAATTGTTGAATAAAGTTCTTGTAACTTTTTGTACAAAGTTATTTCTAGAGGTTCAGAATGGTTTTTGTTTCGTTGAGAAAGATAATTATATCAGTATTATATAATACAGTGTAATTAATATTGTAACATTTTATTTATGAGATGCGAATGGCTGTGATGAGACATTATTATTATTATTATTATTATTATTATTATTATTATTATTATTATTATTATTATTATTATTAGAAATGGCAGCATTATATTGATGGTATCATATAAGGAGTTACTTTCTTCTCAAGTATTTTACGATTTATCAAAAACTGGCAGTCTCAAAAATTAGGGCAATGCATGGTGAAAAAACCTTACGGAAGAACCACTGCTGGTTTACTTAACCATCATGAACTTACGACTGAGATTTTCGAGACGAAAACGTAACCAGAAATCCTATCATTCCTGCGAATACTTGAGATTACCTCTTTCGACACTGGCGAGGAAGAGATTAATCTAGCTTGGAAAAGTCGCCGGGTTTTGCTACGGATCTGTAGATTATCATTGTCAGTCTCTGTAGTGTAAACTGTTAGTTAATGGTAAGAGGAGCACTGATAGTAGTAGTAATAGTAGTGGTAGTGGTCGCTGTAATAGTGCAGCAATGAAAATACAACAGTCATAATAATTATACTGGTGATAATTATTTCCAGTGCTTGAAACACTGTAAAATCTGATAGATCCCGCACATTATCATTAGGTAAACGTAGGTATTAACGTAATGAAAACAATGACAACGATTTAAACTCTGAAGCCCTAATAATCATCTGATTTCATTGTCAATTCTTAACAACAATCATGATAAATATAATTTCGAACGCTTTAGTTACGAAATTATGTTGTACGTCATCCTTTTCCACACGTTAAAACTCTCAAACCCTAACGTGTGGCTTACTATAGTTAGAAGAACAGCCTTCAGGAATAGACTCGTGGATAATCCTATGAGACAATGGCGCTCATTAAATTCTGTATAGAGCTCTGAGGAAGAAGAAGAAGAAGAAGATCTCTTCCCCATTCGTAGGTTCAATAGTCCCTTTTGATAGGAGCTAGTACTGTGTCTTGGATACTTTTTAATGGCCTTTTCTTATTGCCAGTCCTACTGCAATGAAGGTTCTTTATCTCAGACAGTTCTTGATAGTCTTGTCATGCTGCCAGTTCTCTTCATTTGCTTCTAGATTCTGCTGTATCAGCACTTCACTGGGATGTTTTGTCTGATTAGTTTTATTTGTGTTGTAGTCTTATTTCAGATTTGTGAATATTTGCTTAACTGTAATGCAAATATTTATCCTTGACGTTTCCTGTACTGCATTTTTCCTCTCTTCAAAAAAAGTATACCTTAGTTTAACCAGACCACTGAGCTGATTAACAGCTCTCCTAGGGTTGGCTCGAAGGATTAGATTTATTTTACGTGGCTAAGACCAATTGGTTACCTAGCAACGGGACCTACAGATTATTGTGGAATCCGAACCTCATTATACCGAGAAATGAATTTCTATCACCAGAAATAAATTCCTCTAATTCCTCACTGGCCGGCCGAAGACTCGAACTCGGGCCAGCAGAGTACTAGCCGAGAACTCTACTGACTCGTCCAACGAGGAACTTTTTCCTCTCTTCAGTGTTGTCTTCTGCATATTTAGGATTCTGCAGTAACGATTTTCTTACGTTAGAGGTTAGTCTTTGACAGTCTATTTCCTTATGAGTTTGGCCACTTAAAAAAGGCTCGGGTCTGCAAGAAGATGAGAATTAGGCCTAACGGATGTCTCCTATCAAGTGATGACAAGCACTTATTTTCAAAATAAAAACAAGGCAGGAATGAATTATTCAAAATTATCATATCTTATTTTAGTTGGCAATCAGGGCAATTTCTTGCTTAAAGAGTTTAGCAGTGTCACATTTGTGGCTCCTCTGCTGCTATATTTATGTTGATTGCAAAATTAAGTCACTGATGTTCATTAGGGCAACACCATATAAATAAGGACGAGCATGAGTTCATATTTACCATATATCATGGCTGTGTGAAGGAAAGTTTAATGGTCCAAGAGCTAAATGACGGAAGACAATGTGTTCACAGTATAGGCTACCCCATTTACTGCACTGTCTACCCTATCTCCAGTCACATTTATAAGAACTAGAAACTCTAGGCTTTAAGCTTTACCTATGTGAATGAAGAATTTTAGCGTTGTCATGCTGTTTTTTTTAATTAATTGGTCACTTACAGTCCTTCAGCTGATATCAGGAATCTCGCAAACTCTAAATACTGCAGTTGTTGCTCCTGTGTACCGTTGCCACTTGATTATTCTATTTCTGATCGTGCTTCGAGAATTTTTTTTATCTGGTGATCCCCACCACTTGAAAGCATTGTTGAGGGATAGTTGTTTTTCTCGTTCTCCTATTCCGTTTGTGCAGTTCGAAACAGCATAGTAAACGCGACTGAGATCTTTTGAGTTTCTGGGAAACCACAAATTCTGCGGATCTGAGAAGATATTCATGGTCTCCCGGATGCATTAAAGGTGGTATAGTGCTATTAAAGGAATAAAATGATAAAACGTTATAGATTGCAACTGCTATTCAGCATCACTTCGGCGTTCTTGCCTTGCCTTAATGCACGGAATACTTCTTTTTAATCCTCGTTTATTAATTAAGATGGATAAAAATAGCTGATCAAAGACTCCTTATCTTCTCTTCTCCTTCTTTTCTCCTCCTTACTCATCCTGATTTCATTCGATTTTGTTTTAGTAAAAGACAGAAAAAAAGTTAGCGGATATTTTCTCACGTGATATATCTTTTACCCATGATGAAATATTCCTTCACGTATTTTAACTTACAAGATATTCCCCAACTTTTCTTTTCATGGTAAGATACCCTTGGCGTGGAGACTTTCCTATCGGTCCATTATATTCACTCAGATTTATAATGTAGATTAAAATTTGTAGGCAGTGCAAACCTCGCGCCTTACATTAAATCATAAATTTATAGTGCGAAAATGCTGCTGAAGTTTCATTGACTCTGAAATGATGTTTACAGTTTGTTTTCGAATTATTTAGATGAAAAGTTAGTAAAGTAAGGAATTTTTCATTTGGGGCTTATCAAACTATTTTTAATGTTCAAGAATTGTTGCGGAAGTGATTGTTGAAGTTAGAATGACAGAAGTCGATTTCTCTCTCTCTCTCTCTCTCTCTCTCTCTCTCTCTCTCTCTCTCTCTCTCTCTCTCTCTCTCTCACAAAACACACACACACACATGCGCGCACACGCAAATACACACACGTATACATATATATATAGCTATGTGTGTGTGTAAATATTAGTGCTGCCTTCATACTTTGCTGAGTCGTGGATGAAACCCATGTATATAAACTTTCAACATTAAACCCTTGGTACACCTACACAGAACGCTCGTCAGCAATGTCACTCTCCTACGCACACAGCCTCACGCACGCACCTGAGCCATTCACCTTGATCTTGCACGCACTCATACGCTATCTTGATTCTGGAAACTAAGACCCTTCTTTTCTAATACCTTCTTCACTCCATCTAGCCAGCCCATCCTAGCTTTTCTCTCCTCCTTCCTCCTAATACGTCTATATTGTACACACTTTCCACCAACTTGTCATTCTTCATTCTGTAATACATATAAGATGTATAGTAATGTGACGTCATCTAACAACCACGTGAAGTTATGCGGGTGAAATCTTCCAAATTTTTTGCACCACTGAAAGGAGGGAAAGTCAAAGCGTTAATTAGAAATGCAATCATCGCTCTAGAAATGTTACTGGAATTCCAGAGTTTGAATATTCAATTTCTCCATCCAGCTCTTTACGGGAAGCTGAAAGACCGCATAAGCTAATATTCGCGTTCTGTTCTTGCCATTGTGGCTGGGGAGGGAACTGTGAGCACGTGGGATCAGAATTAGTGGTGGCCATCTCTTTCGGATTTGCTGAACATTTCGATTTCGGTGAAGGGCAAGGTGGTAGCACTTTAAGAGACGTCGGATTTGTGTTTAAAAAAATAGTTTTGTGTCAATGAAAATATATCTCTGTCAACATATTTTTTGAAAAAAAAAAAAAAAAAAAAAAATATATATATATATATATATATATATATATATATATATATATATATATATATATATATATATATATATATATATATATATATATGTATATATGTATGTATATGTTATATAATGTATATGTATACATAGTGTATGTATGTATGTATGTATATGTGTATAATGAACGTGCAATTTTTTTGCATAGGAATGTACTTTAAACAAAGATGAGAGAAGGATGCCACAGAAAATGAATAGACGAATGAACAGAGAGAGAGAGAGAGAGAGAATCAGAAAATAGCCAAAGAGAGTAATACCAGCGGAAGACACGCCAAAAAGAGGTACAAACTGACAGTAAAAGATACAAGGACAGTGACTTTCAGGGTTCAAATGGTGCGTTAGAACGAAAGCTCTTAAACAGTAAAAATGGCCATTTAGACCTTTTAACGTCGCCGTATTAGCCTGGGCTAATTGGGGTGGGGGCCTCAAAACTCGTGATGTTGAAGAGCAAAAGGAATGGAAGCTTCCGGTCTTCCCACATTTAAAAGGATATTCTGTGACGAGGTCTTGGGGAGAGTTTTTTTTTTTTTTTAGTGCTCTCATGGGGTTGATTTTAGGTTTCATCTTGAAGGCAAGTATTTTTTTATTCCCTTTTTGATGCAGAAAGTTGATTTGTTTCGATTTCTTATATGGCAAAGGGATGCAGAACCTGTTTTAAGTTGCTTTAGATGCTGAAAAACCTATTTGTTTTGATTTATTCTAAATCAGAACAAATTACTTTTATTAAATTAAAGATAATAAGAGTTATTCCAGTTTGCCCTGTACGATGTCAAGTAATTTTTATCAGGTTCTCTTTGAAAATTTATTTTTTTAAATGTCTCTTTAATGCAGCTGAAGGATTTTTTCAAGTCCACTCGAAAGAAGTCAGTCAGCTTCTTTCAACATCCCAGCAAGACTACATGAATTTATTTCTGAATTTCTTTTAAATGAAGACAAGCGATGTCTTCCATGCTCAAGCGGTGTCCAGGAATTTCAAGATTCCTTTTGATGTCTCCTGAAGTAAACGAAGTTGGGTTCTTTCAAGTTACGTTCATTTGGACATCTGAATTATTTGGTCTGAAATATTTTTTCCTTGCAGGTTCCCAAATTGTTAGGTTGTACAGTTTCCCGAGTTAGAGTAAAGAGAGCTGCTGTTTTTATTGTTGTCAAACTTTCTCAAGTTTACTTCAGGAAAACTTGATGCTTACTATAATAATATAGCCTGTGCTTTCTGTCGAAATGTAAAATATTGCATGTTCTCGTGGCTCAAGTATATATATGGGGAATATCTTGAGTTGATTTTGAGTGAATGTTCTTTAAATACATTATAATAGAAGTCAAGTGTTATCATCGTTTTATTTTTACTAGTGTTATGCCAGATTCATCGCAAAGAAAAAGGGGGGCATAATCCACAAAATTCATCTATGGACCGTTTTACTAGAAATCTGCAATTTCCATAATAAATAAATTTTAAATGGTTAAGGTGTTAAATCCGTGAAAAAAAAATTTGGTGCCATCGCCCAGGCGTGTCTTCCAAGGATCCAATATTGAAACTTTTTTAAATTATTAAATTTGTAAAAATCTTAATATAAATAGTTTGATCACCACCTGGGCAGTTTTGCCTTTATAAACTTTATTTAAGCGAAGACGACTGGTTGTGATTAAAAATGTGTCCTTATGATAGATATGCTCATTATAACTTCTGATCTCTTCAGGTAAATTACTGGAGCGGAATCGATTGGCGGCGGAGCTGTAGAGAACTGATAGAAAGAGGCCTCCCTCTTCTCCCCCCCAGCCCAACACCTAAACAGTTCTCCCTCCTTTCTCACCCCAGGCCCATCTCTCACCCCATAACCCACTTGCGGTCTTGTCTTTCTCCCTGGGTCTTTCCTACCGCCAGGTCTGTTTTAGCACCTGAGGTCCTCAGTTAGGCCTCAGGTCATTTCATTTTTAGGTCTTCTCTCAGCCTCAGGTTCCGCATCAGCCACTCTAAGAACATCTTCCATACCCGTGGTCTTCTCATCCGAGGATTTCTTTTTAACAAACGTCCTCTCGCACTCCAGGTCCCTCTGTCAACCCTCTTGCCTTCCCTCACACAGGTCTCTCTCAACCCTCTTATCTTCTCTCACCCAGGGTCCTCTGTTAACCCTCCTGTCCACTCACCTAAGGTCCTCTGTCAACCCTCTTGTCTTCTCTCACTCCAGGTCCTCTATCAACCCTAGTGTCTTCTCTTACCCCAAGTCCTCTGTTAACCTCCTGTTCTCTCTCACCCTAGGTCCTCTGTCAATACTCGTGTCTCCTCTCACCAGGTTCTCTGTCAACCCTCTTCTTTCTCTCACCCCAAGTCTTCTGTTACCTCCTGTCCTCTCTCACCCCAGGTCCTTTGTCAACCTTCGTGTCTTCTCTCACCCCAGGTCCTCGGTTAACCTCTCTACTCTTCTCTCACCCCAGGTCCTCTGTTATCTCCTGTCCTCTCACCCCAGGTCCTTTGTCAACCTTCGTGTCTTCTCTCACCCCAGGTCCTCTGTAAACCCTCTTCTCTTCTCTCACCCCAAGTCCTCTGTTATCTCCTGGTCTCTCTCACCCCAGGTCCTCTATCAACCTTCGTGTCTTCTTCTCACCCCAGGTCCTCTGTTAACCCTCTTCTCTTCTCTCACCCTGAGTCCTCTGTTATCTCTTGTCCTCTCTCACCCCAGGTCCTCTGTCAACCTTCGTGTCTTCTCTCACCCCAGGTCCTCTGTTAACCCTCTTCTCTTCTCTCACTCCAAGTCCTCTGTTATCTCCTGTCCTCTCTCACCCCAGGTCCTCTGTAAACCTTCGTGTCTTCTCTCACCCGAGGTTCTCTGTTAACCCTCTTCTCTTCTCTCACTCCAAGTCCTCTGTCATCTCTTCTGTCCTCTCTCACCCCAGGTCCTTTGTCAACCTTCGCATCTTCTCTCACCCCAGGTCCTCTGTTAACCCCTCTTCTCTTCTCTCACTCCAAGTCCTCTGTTATCTCCCCTGTCCTCTCTCACCCCAGGTCCTCTGTCAACCTTAGTGTCTTTCTCACCCCAGGATCTCTGTTAACCCTCTTCTCTTTCTCTCACCCCAGGTCCTTGTTATCTCATGTCTCTCTCACCCCCAGGTCCTCTGTTATCTCCTGTCCTCTCTCACCCCAGGTCCTCTGTTAACCTCTTTTCTTCTCTCACCCCAGGTCCTCTGTTATCTTCTGTCCTCTCTCACCCCCAGGTCCTCTGTCAACCTTAGTGTCTTCTCTCACCCCAGGTCCTCTGTTAACTCTCTCTTCTCTCACCCCCAGTTCCTCTGTTATCTCCTGTCCTCTCTCACCCCAGGTCCTCTGTTAACCCTCCTGTCCTCTCACCCAAGGTTCTCTGTCAACCCTCGTGTCTTCTCTCACCCCAAGTCCTCTGTTAACCTCCTGTTCTCTCTCATCCCAGGTCCTCTGTCAACCCTCGTGTCTTCTATCACCCAGGTCCTCTGTCAGTCTTCTTGTCTTCTCTCACCCCAGGTCCTCTGTTAACCTCCTGTCCTCGTACCCAAGGTTCTCTGTCAACCCTCTTCTCTTCTCTCACCCAAGTCCTCTGTCATCTCCTGTCCTCTCTCACCCCAGGTCCTCTGTCAACCTTCGTATCTTCTCTCACCCCAGGTCCTCTGTTAACCCTCTTCTCTTCTCTCACTCCCAAGTCCTCTGTTATCTCCTGTCTCTCTCACCCCAGGTCCTCTGTCAACCTTAGTGTCTTCTCTCCCCCAGGTCCTCTGTTAACCCTCTTTCTTCTCTCACCCCAGGTCCTCTGTTATCTCATGTCCTCTCTCACCCCAGGTCCTCTGTTATCTCCTGTCCTCTATCAAACCAGGTCCTCTGTTAACCCTCTTCTCTTTCTCTCACCCCAGGTCCTCTGTTATCTTCTGTCCTCTCTCACCCCAGGTCCTCTGTCAAACCTTCGTGTCTTCTCTCACCCCAGGTCCTCTGTTAACTCCTCTTCTCTTCTCTCACCCCAGTTCCTCTGTTATCTCCTGTCCTCTCTCACCCCAGGTCCTCTGTTAACCCTCCTGTCCTCTCACCCAAGGTTCTCTGTCAACCCTCGTGTCTTCTCTCACCCAAGTCTCTGTTAACCTCCTCTGTTCTCTCTCATCCCAGGTCCTCTGTCAACCCTCGTGTCTTCTATCACCCAGGTCCTCTGTCAGTCTTCTTGTCTTCTCTCACCCCAGGTCCTCTGTTAACCCTCCTGTCCTCGTACCCAAGGTTCTCTGTCAACCCTCTTCTCTTCTCCCACCCCAGGTCCTCTGTTATCTCCTGTCCTCTCTCACCCCAGGTCCTCTGTCAACCTTCGTGTCTTCTCTCACCCCAGGTCCTCTGTTAACCCTCTTCTCTTCTCTCACCCAAGGTCCTGTGTTATCTCTTGTCCTCTCTCACCCCAGGTCCACTGTCAACCTTCGTGTCTTCTCTCACCCCAGGTCCTCTGTTAACCCTCTTCTCTTCTCTCACCCCAGGTCCTCTTTTATCTCCTGTCCTCTCTCACCCCAGGTCCTCTGTCAACCATGGTGTCTTCTCTCACCCCATGTCCTCTGTTAACCCTCCTGTCCTCTCACCCAAGGTTCTCTGTCAACCCTCGTGTCTTCTCTCACCTCAAGTCCTCTGTTAACCTCCTGTTCTCTCTCATACCAGGTCCTCTGTCAACCCTCTACGCTTCTGTCACCCCAGGTCCTCTGTCAGTCTTCTTGTCTTCTCTCACCCCAGGTCCTCTGTTAACCTTCCTGTCCTCTCTCGCCCCTGGTCCTCTGTCAGCCTTCGTGTCTTCTGTCACACCAGGTCCTCTGTCAGCCTTCGTGTCTTCTCTCACCCCAGGTCCTCTGTTAACCCTCTTCTCTTCTCTCACCCCAAGTCCTCTGTTATCTCCTGTCCTCTCTCACCCCAGGTCCTCTCTGTTATCTCCTGTCCTCTCTCACCCCAGGTCCTCTGTCAACCTTCGTGTCTTCCCCTCACCCCAGGTCCTCTGTTAACCCTTTTCTCTTCTCTCACCCCAGGTCCTCTGTTATCTCCTGTCCTCTCTCACCCCAGGTCCCTCTGTCAACCTTGTGTCTTCTCTCACCCCATGTCCTCTGTTAACCCTCCTGTCCTCTCACCAAGAGTTCTCTGTCAACCCTCGTGTCTTCTCTCACCTCAAGTCCTCTGTTAACCTCCTGTTCTCTCTCATACCAGGTCCTCTGTCAACCCTCTTCTCTTCTATCACCCCAGGTCCTCTGTCAGTCTTCTTGTCTTCTCTCACCCCAGGTCCTCTGTTAACCCTCCTGTCCTCTCTCGCCCCTGGTCATCTGTCAGCCTTCGTGTCTTCTTTCACCCCAGATCCTCTGTCAGCCTTCGTGTCTTCTCTCACCCCAGGTCCTCTGTTAACCCTCTTCTCTTCTCTCACCCCAAGTCCTCTGTTATCTCCTGTCTCTCTCACCCCAGGTCCTGTCAACCTTCGTGTCTTCCCCTCACCCCAGGTCTCTGTTAACCTCTTCTCTTCTCTCACCCCAAGTTCTCTGTTATCTCCTGTCCTCTCTCACCCCAGGTCCTCTGTCAACCCTCTTCTCTTCTTTCACCCCAAGTCCTCTGTTATCTCCTGTCCTTTCTTACCCCAGGTCCTCTGTCAACCCTCGTGTCTTCTCTCATCCCAGGTCCTCTGTCAATCCTTGTGTCTTCTCTCACCCCAAGTCTTCTGCTAACTCTTCTGTCCTCTCTCACCCCGGGTACTCTGTCAACATTCGTGTCTTCTCTCACCTCAGGTCCTTTGTCAACCTTCGTGTCTTCTCTCACCCCAGGTCCTCCGTCAACCCTCTTGACTTCTCTCACCCCAAGTCCTCTGTTAACTTGTAACCTCTCTGACCCCAGCTCCTCTGTTAACCCTCTTTTCCTTTCACCCTGGGTCTTCTTTTAACCCCAAAATCCTCTCTCATCTTCTGAAATCCTCTCTCTCTTTCCCTCCCCAGATCATTCCTCACCTGGTCCTCTAATCTCTCTCCGTGTCCTCACTCTCCCTCCCCCTCTCAACAGCTCTGAAATAATAAGTTCCAAATTTATTCAAGTTTTACAAGTTTATTTCTTCAGCCTTCATTCCTACCCTTCGGGAACCGCCCGCCCCCATCTCTCCATCTCCCAACCCCACCTTCAACCTGCACTCCTACCCATGTCCTAAACCGTATTCTAAATCCATCCCACAAAGAAAAATGAATAGTAACAAATGTGACTTATCTACCTACTCATTCACACACCCTAATAAAAAAAAAAAAGATAAAAGTTTTTAAAAATTTTATTTTGGAAATCTGCGTACGAGAGGAGTCGCAGCACCGTAAAATTGCAAAAAGTTTTGTCAATTTAGTTGCGCTCACCTTTTCACTTTTTTCAAGGTTTATGCAAGGGTTGGCTTTAATATTGACACCCGCACACTCGCGCACATGCATACACACACATTCATACTTATGTGTATACATATGTATATATATGTTTGTAATGTTATATATATACATACATACATATATATATATATATATATATATATATATATATATATATATATATATATATATATATATATATATATATATATATCACAAGTGATTTGTTAATAGGGATGAACCCTAAGTGCTAAAAACATAATGCAACATTAGCTACTTCATGTATTTACCTACATGCTTCGCCATTAGCACGTCAAGCTCCCTACACACACTGCACCACTCACCTCTGTCTTGCACCGACTTATGCTTTCAGAATGTTGAACTGTATCCGTCCAGCACTTTCGAGGTCATCCTCTCTTTCCATCATCTAACACCTCTGTATCATACAATTCTCACCACCTATCGTCTTCTGTCCTTCCCTCATGACTGAACCATCAAACAATGCTTTGAGTCATCCTTTCACCTATTTTATGCTTTTCAGCACTTTTACTGGTCTCCATATTTAACAAGTTTTCATATCTTCTTATGCTAAGTATGCCACTCAGACAATTCATCTATACGGTTATTACCTATTTTCTTTCATTTGCATTCAGCATCCATACTTCACCCTCATAAAGGACAGTGAGCTCAACAGTTCCTTCAGGCATTCCCACTTGGCTTCCATAGGCGCTATAAGTCTTTTTCTAATCTTTCTTGCTTCACCTATTCTGGGCTCACTTTTTTTCACATCTTACCATGAAGTATTTACCATCTGCTTCCGCCGTCCATGATAACACTTATTGCTCCAACTTCTTGATTTCCATAGACCCTTATGACCTTGCCATCGGTCTCATTTACTGTCAACTTTCTTTTCTCCACTTTCAGACTGTTTCACCAGTTTCTGGAATTTCTCTTCTCTAACCTACTTAGCACTGTATCATTTGCAAACATCAGACATTCCACACTCCATTCATGACACATTTCCTGATCCCAGAACTTCGCATCCACATCAAATATCCTTCCTTTAATTTCAGTACTTCACTCAAAAATGCAAATAACGCCTGATGACGTCATTTAAGTTTTAACCCTTACCACTAAACGAACATAGGACAGCCAGCCTGAGGGAGACGACTTAACAGAGCTTGAGCATTTTCTTTAATAAGATCTTTGTCATATATATATATATATATATATATATATATATATATATATATATATATATATATATATATATACGTATTTTGTGTGTATGTGTGTTTGTAAATATACTTAGATCAGTTTAAATAAAAACGAAGAAATGCTCAAAAAGGCGTTGGAAAAAGAAGGAACCGAAATCTAAGCGAAATAGTCACTAACAATCCGACCGTAATTATTCAAAGATCTTTCAGTAATTTCGAAATATCGTCTGGTGCTGACACGTCAGTAGTCACTCCTGCTCAATCTCAATAAATTAAGTCAAACTTGAACAGATGACTAAAAAAGACAAAAATTACTTCGCCGGTGCATTTTTTGACATTGTATTCAGTCGTATTTTCACAGGTTTTCTCTTTTCTATTGTAGTTACGTTCATGGTTTACTTTGTCTCGGTAATTTAAACATGCTTCCTAGAACTGATTTTGAGATTCGAAGCTTGATCTTTCTTAAACAACTTTGGTAGCTTCCTCAGGTATCTCTAAAAATAGACTCCTGCGTCTTTTGATAATTTAGACAAACTGGCGTCACAGTTCGTTGTGATTTTGATTTCGAATTTTCGTCGTGATTTTGAAAGTTAGATTTCACTTGCCATCAAAATTTTTTGCTTTTCGTTTTTTGGCGGGTTTGTTGGAGGAAAAGAAAAAAAATGTAAAAAAATAAAAGATATGAAAATACTTGCGTGTTGTTATCATAAATAAAAAACTTTGTCTTTTCCGCAAGTAGGTTGCATTGAAGCATGAATAAGGTGAAAATCAGGGACAGAAATTATCTTTACAAAACAGGAAAGTAAAAGAAAAATTAAGCTCAGATGAGGGAGAGTTGAAGGGAAATATGAAATTTACGATATGTTACAAACAGAAAAATGAGAGAAAATTTAAATTCAGATGAGGGTCGAAGGGAATATGAAATTTACTTGATTATTTTAAAAACAAAACTAGAGTGATAGGAAATACTACATGCTTTTTATATAAGCTCTGTCATTCAGAGGTTATTCCGAAATCAATATTAGACTCATGGGATATTGTTGATTATTTGAATCGATAGGTTTTCAAGATACAATTTATGGGACTGGCCTTTTCTGTACAAAGCAAGTAAATATACCACGAATCTTGCAAAACATTTGCAGTGTTTCACATCTCTCCCAATAGAGAGAGAGACCCAGCTTACGGGAACACCTAGATTGATTAATTGATTATAGCTACTAAAACTGTCTAGAAATATATATATATATATATATATGTATATATATATATATATATATATAAATATATATATATATATATATATACATATATAAATATATATATATATATATATATATATATACATATATATAAATATATATATATATATATATATATATATATATATATATATATATATATATATATATAAATATATATATATATACATATATATATATATATATATATATATATATATATATATATATATATATATATATATATATAGGCTTTATATATATATATATATATATATATATATATATATATATATATATATATATATATATGTATGTATGTATGTATGTGTGTGTGTTTGTGTGTGTGTACGTGTGCGTGTCTGTTGTCTGTCTGTCTGTCTGTGTTTGCGTATGCGTGCGTATGCACTGACCGCTCGCATTTTTTGCCACTCCTCGAGAAAAAAATGCAAGAAAGTTCATATATTTTTTAGAGTGAATTTGTATCTTCCAAGTGTTTGAAGATAAATTCTCTGCCACCACCATGGAGTTCCGAAGAAACGAAGAGAGAAAGAGGTAAGAAAATAACTGTAGTGTTTTATATTATATATATATATGTATATGTATATATATATATATATATATATATATATATATATATATATATATATATATATGCATATATGTATATGATATATATTATTCCAGAAATACTGGCATCCCTTCGGCATTGATCCCCGGGATCGATCGTGGCCGGAGAAGGAAACGTTTCCTGAAAAAATCCATTGTCTGTTTGTCAAAGCAATAAATTTTTACCTGATAGTTAGTCAGAGAAGAGCATTCGGACTGGCAACCTTATCCCTACACTTACGAACACTAAAGTATGTAAAAGAGAGAGAAAACGAACAGACAATTATTACAGCATGCAGATTAAATTAACATTCATTAGCATAATCAACTCTGCTAGCGGTTGTTACAGCGAAATTAATGTCAGCAATAAGCGATAAAAATTGCAGATTTTGTTAATGGCTTTATATTCGTTATCTTTCGTTTGCTTTTCGCCCTTGCAAGACAGTTATGATAAAGAATAAGACAATGTTATAAAAGTCATTCTCTGTTAGGGGATTTA
>NC_089755.1:33980120-34055120 GCF_040412425.1 Macrobrachium rosenbergii
AGAGAGATTTTTTGTTTTAATCAATTTATTGCGCACATTGGCGTCAGACATTTAAGTGCATGGTGACAATATTAGTAATTACATCTATATGGAAATTAACGTATACAATAGAATTCATATGGAGTACAACAATGGCCTAGCTCTAGTTAATATCACACAGTCTATTTGATGAAAGGCAATACTTGTTCAGTGACCACCAAAGTGAGGATGGCGCATGAGAATTTCATCAAGCAAATTATAGTCTGTTAACAATTGCTCACATACATCAACTACTGTGAATATTTGAGAGAGAGAGAGAGAGAGAGAGAGAGAGAGAGAGAGTTCGGAAAAGAACAAAGAAATGATAAAGGATTTTGGTAGTTTGGATAATTCCTTCCATTGTCTTAAAAGATAGTTAATCCCTTGCTACGAAATCTTGACAGTGAAGATTTAGTACTCTCTCTCTCTCTCTCTCTCTCTCTCTCTCAAACTCTCTCACTCACACACACACACACACACACACACACACACACACACACACACACATTATATATTGTGTTATATACATACATACATATATTTATGTATATATATATATGTGTGATTTTTTTCTTTATAACTTCCTTGACTTTAAATGTAACATATATTCCATTATAAATTGCCCGATGACGGAGGAATGTAAATCTCCGAAACAAGTCGCAAACAGTAAAGGTGGTCTTCATTCAAGCCCTGGTTTTAATATTTATTATTCATCTCCGGTTTCCACGGAACTCTCTTATTGCTGATATATATATATATATATATATATATATATATATATATATATATATATATATATATATATATATTATATATATATATATATATATATATATATATATATATATATATTTATATATATATATATATATATATATATATATATATATATATATATATATATATATATCTGTACACTTGCCATTTGATACGATATTTTAACAGAAAAGGATTGGGATCATAACAATATCACTGGGATATGCGCGCGCTCTCTCTCTCTCTCTCTGGTGTTGACTGAGACCTCCCGTTAACTTTTATGAATGGCCGTACAAAGAGGCGTGCCCTGATCACCATTGCCATTACCGAACGTCAATATCCAGGCAAAGATGAACAAGATAATACCTAAGGGCATCGCCGTCTGTGTTGACCCTCCAAACGAGTTCACCCACTCAGGCAAGCAACTGCGTAACATGCGCACCAAAGGCTCTGATATTAAGTGGTTGATAAAATTGACAAAAACTAGCCAATCTTGATGGAGGATTTCGCTAGTGTTGCCATAGCATTTTCCAGGAGCTTTCTTTTAATTTATAATTTTTGGCGCTTAAGGGTAGGCTTCGAGATGTAATTTGTTTCGGGTTGTCGTACAGCCATACAGAGAGAGAGAGAGAGAGAAGAGAAAGGAGGATGTAGCAAGGCAAAAGGCAAAGAGTACTCATTAAAAGAGCGAAAAGTTTACCTCCAAGAGAGAGAGAGAGAGTAAATTGTAGTAAACAGAACAATATACTTCTAAAATTTCATTCACCCGTCCGCAATCGCAGAATTGCAAAGCAACAATATACTCCATTCAATAATCATAATGCAAACTTCATTTTAAGACCTCCCCTATCTTTCGTACTAATTAAATAGACCATGTCGGAGCAAGTAGTAGCACCGATGGGGAAAACCTGTCAAAATTTCAGCTAACACTGACGATGGAGGATAATCCAACATTTCCAAAGAGAAAATCGTCTGGAAACAGCCGAATTGTTATATGCATGTTCGGCCATTACATTTAAATACAATTTGCTCCTAAGCTACTAAATGTCTTCGAAGAGTCTGCAATACATCTCCGGATGTAGACTCTTGGGATGCATATCCTTATGACTTGCATATACTCATAGTTCTGAAGAGAATTGAATACTTATGATTTACGTATAGTTCTGAAAAGACTTTAATACTTATGATTTACACATAGTTCTGAAGAGACTTGAATACTTATGATTTACATATAGTTCTGAAGAGACTTGAATACTTATGATTTATTTATAGTTCTGAAGAGACTTGAATACTTATGATTTATTTATAGTTCTGAAGAGACTTGAATACTTATGATTTACATATAGTTCTGAAGACACTTGAATACTTATGATTTACACATAGTATATGACTTACTTATAGTTCTGAAAACACTTGAATACTTATGATTTACATATAGTTCTGAAGACACTTGAATAATTATGATTTACTTATAGTTCTAAAGACACTTGAATACTTATGATTTACTTTATAATTCTGAAGACACTTGAATACTTATGATTTACATATAGTTCTGAAGACACTTGAACACTTATGATTTAGCCTACATACAGTTTTGAAGGCACTTGAATACTCATGATTTACATATGGTTCTGAAGACACTTGAATACTAATGATTTACTTATAGTTCTGAAGACACTTGAAGACGGATCGAGTGCTCGCCGCAGTGTGGGATGCCGCTTCCTGGCAGCCGAAATATTCAACGATTTGTCTCATCAGTTGCCAACCTGCGAGAGAAATTTGAATGAACGTTTTTTTTCGTAGATTTTTTCTTCTGAATGATTAATATTTTTGTCTGTGAGTTCGAGACATGATGAACAGTGTAAATGGACTTCATTTTATGACCTTCACAGCTATGGACTTCATTTTTTAGCTTCAACTCAAATGGACTTCACTGCAAATGAGGTTTACATTTCAAACTTCAACGGAAATAGACTTTACTGTATTAGCTTCAGACTAAATGGATTGCAACCCAAACGGACTTCGCTTTATGGACTTGACGCAATTGGACCTCACCATATGAACTTCAGTGAAGTGGACTTCACTAGAACTTTTACTGGTATCTTATAGGAACTTGCTGCCAAATACTATGCATACAGTGAACAATATTATTTGTGCAAAAATGGTTTGATTTATGGCCTTCAAGCTTATTTCACACAAACAAAACCATCTATTAATATTACCACTGTTCTTACGAATATTGGCTACTTATGAGGTAACACTGGAATACCAGAGAGAGAGAGAGAGAGAGAGAGAGAGAGAGAGAGAGAGAGAGAGAGAGAGAGAGAGCTGAGCATAAATGATTATTACATGAATAGGGAGGAATTACGTAGAATTCTAATCTAAAGATTTGATCACGATTAATTTTGTCCTTTTTCATAGGCCTAACGTATTTTCTGCCAGTGACTTCTTCACGTCGTATTGCTCAAGGCCATAAAACGAAAGGCATGTAAATACAACGAGAATGATAAGAGAAACAGAGGATTTGTTCTCAAGACGACGGTGTTTAACGAAACAACCCGGTAAGCGAGAATCCGAAATAGGCCGATAATGTCTAGACTTAATTGGAAATGCGTGATAAGACGTGGTTTTATTTTGATATTTTGGTATTTTTCATAATGCCATATATTCATAAAAGTTCATTCATTCATTTTACACGTAATATTTGCATCTGGTCGGTTCTGTTTGATAAATAATTAGCTTAACATAAACATCTGGTTTAGGTGTAAAAAGCAAGTGTGCTCACGTAGCCATATGTGAGGTGGTAGCCCGAGATTCACATCTTTTCTTGTATCGTGGGCGTGGCGCTTCCTTTATGTATTTGGTTGTATAGCCCCGCAGGGCATTGTAGAAGAAAATGCGGATATGGGGCAGTGAACAAAAGCTATGTGCCCTATTCAGGGAGGAAAGAATAAAAGGGGAGTGGGCTACAGTATGGATTGTGGGAGTAACTCCGTGCAACAGGTGAGAGAAATCCTAGTCTCTCTCCCTTCCTCCCTCCCCGACAGGTAATAATAACACCTTCCCGTTCTTCTCATCCTTTCTACCTGCTGATTGTCTGCCAGACGTATGATTAATTTTTTTTCTAATGGATAATCGAACATCTGCTTGGTTTAAAAAGACTATTGCTCAATTGTAGGCCTCGTTGGCGTGTTCTTTTGTAATCTGACTTTTCTCCTCTTGTGTAAGTTAATGATTTAGCTGTTCTGAAAGGCTTAGTAATTTCCGTGTACTCAGATTAGTGCATAGTCACGCGTGTGGGTAAAGAGAGTAAACTCCATGGTCCATCCAAAAGTCTCTTTGATTCTTGCGCTTTTTTCGAGTCTGTGATTCCAAAATTTGTTAGGTTTGATTTTAATTCCATTTTGATTAGGATCGTTTTTTTTGGTATATCTGTATGTAGGTGAATTTCGTTAACTCTTATAGTGAAGATCATTTCTTCATCTCTGCGTCACTGTTTTTTTTTATCGTTGTGCCTTTGCGGTTTGATTTTATTCCTTTGTGTAATATCCTACGGGTAAATCTCTTGCATTTTATTTACTGCCTATATTCCCCGTATCATTATTTATTTCAATGCCTATATATTTATTTGCCAACCACAGCGTCTGTCTTTTGAGTTGAGCTGCTTTAGAACTTCGAGGAGTGGCTTCGTTATCGTAACCTCCTGCTGAATTTTACTTGATGTTTTATAAAATTTTAATCTTTTAAAATATTAAAGGAACCCTTCTTCCGTAACTTTCGATGGTCAAAGCCCCAATATCGTGAAAATGAGCAGTCGTACACCGCAGAGATTGCGTTCACCCTGAGATGCATTTATTGTAATATCCAGTGTGTAATGTCCCGTCAAAAATGACGTCAGTATTGAAATAAATTTAGCAATTTTGCATTTTTATCGTACTAACAGTGTATCAAATATATCACGTTGTTACGTTACACACAAAAAAATAAGTACCGTATGTGGATATGGGTTGCTTTTTATATAAATGTTATACAAAAAAAAAAAAAAACAAGTGCTGTACTGTATGTTGATATGAGTCGATTTTTAAATATTATTACAGGGTATATTGTAAACTAGTTGACAAATGTGAGTTTTGAATTTTTAATGCGAACTTAACACTCGCCTTTTTCAAGGTTTTGTCATTTATATTTTGTAAATGTGATAGTTCATAAGTTATTATTATTATTATTATTATTATTATTATTATTATTATTATTATTATTATTATTATTATTATTTCACGGGGCCAGCTAATAATAATAATAATAATAATAATAATAATAATAATAATAATAATAATAGCGTTCAGGCATCAGAACATGCTCTTGTAATGCCGTTGTTGAACTGGCGCAGTTCTTAATGACTAGCCATTTAAAGTAACTATACTATAAATAACAAATTTTTTTAAATTGTTACATTTATTAAACATAATTATTTACACATTTTGACTTAATACGGCCTTAGACCGGCAACAAGGAACACAAGCGAATTTCAGACCATGTGGCATAAGGATGGTGAGAGTCTTTGGACCTTGGTGAGAGTACCAGTTCCCGGATCAGCAATGAAAAAGTAAAAAATGCGCCGAAGATTCTTCAGCGCAATCGAGTTTTCTGTACAGCATATAATCAAGGCCACCGAAAATAGATCAATCTTTCGGTGGTCTTGGTATGATGCCGTATGGGCCGCGGCCCATGAATCTTTAACCACGGCCCGATGGTGGTCTGTTTTATATCGTTGCCAAGCGCAAGGTTATGGCTAACTTTAACCTTAAATAGAATAAAAACTACTGAGCTAGAGGGCTGTAATTTGGTATGCTTGATGATTAGAGGGTGTATGATCAACCTACCAATTTGCAGCCCTCTAGCCTCGGTAGTTTTTAAGATCTGAGGGCGGAGAGAAAAAGTGCGCACGGTCAGACAAAGCCGTCACAATAGCCTTCTTTTACAGAAAACTAAAAAGGAGCTGAAGACCCCATCAAAGCCCCTGGATGGAAAGTGGTAGAGATCCTGTAAAGGACCGAAGTCATATCCTGCCCAAGATTCTGACCTGGTGGTACAGGACCTCCGCGGTGTCCTGATGCCTTCTTCGGGCCTCGAAGTCATTTCGTATTTTAGGGTATTATTGTGACCCGTTGCCGGTTTCATCATGCCAGGATGGTCAAATATCCTCTTTTGTTCGGTCTTGGCATTCGTGGGGCAGAGTTTCACTGTCCTTAAATTAGTACCAGCAGTATATATTTAATTAAGGTGTATTATTACATATTTCCATCGTTAAATATATGCTTTTCATTGTGCTTCTTGGTTGTACAGTATCTCAAAATTTTTTTTTATTTAAGTTGGCATAATATGCTTTGATTGTGTCATCTGTTTATGACTGTTAAATACAGATGAAATGTTAGTGCTAGAGTATGTACACATTCTCCATGTATATATATATACACATATATATAAATAAATATATATATATATATATATATATATAGTGTCATTTCATTTCCGGTTCTCGACAGTCTTTTCCAATTAGACTGTCTACCCAACGTCGTTTTCCACCACATCGACTGACTACCAGGTGCCCAGTTCACTTCGTAGATCATCAGAGACACAATGGGCCTTAAGAAAGCATGCCGTCTGCCCGTGCTTGTCCAGGATTCGAACGTGGTCCCTTTGGTGAGGAGAGAATGCAATCAGTCGCGCCAAATAGGCAATTTTATATCTATACCCCTTGAGATATGATTTTACCGAGATTCTCCGAATATTGCATTGTGAATATCGTAACAGACTCCTCCACATGGTTTTCTCCCATGGAAGCAACAATTCATACCATTGCCTGAACGCGCATGCGCCATTCCCTCCCCCCGCCCCAAAGCCTCCTTCCCGCGAAAGGCGTGTCAGATGTTTACTCAGACATCAAAAGTCTTCCAGAGGCGAGAAAACCATCCGAGGGGTCCTTAGCTAATGGACTTTTTGAAAGAGGAAGATGCCACCATATTGACTATCAAAACACCCTCATGTCCTTTAAACACAATAAGGGTCCCCCCACGCGCTCGCGCTCACTCTGGAGGCTGAGGGTGTGTTCAGTTGGTTGCTGCTCAGCGTGAGGGAACGTTCAACTGGCTTCACCTTTGGTGGTGGGAGAATTCGGATGGTTTCGGTTGTGTAAGCGTCTGTGACCTAATGATGATGATAAAGGCCTTTCATTGTTCTCTCTCTATGTCTCGCGTAGAGAAAATGTTGCCCTTTTTGTCAAACCGCGAGGTATAATTAATTCCCCAATATTTATGAATGACTTTTATGCTGTCACTTCTGAATAGAATAACCTCGTTATTAATAAAATTTCGATATTTTTTTGTGCTGCTGAGGTCGTTGTTTTCTGTTTTTGTGACGCCAGTAATACATACAAAACAAATAGTTATCATCCGGGGGATATTTATCATAGTTTCATTAATTCAACAAGAGATATTAAAGCAGAATTGCATTATTTGCTAAATTTTGCATGATCTAAATTAATTATTCACGTTTTTATAAATTGCTAGTGCCTGTTGAGTGCTGGGGGAAATAGCTTGCTCTACCAGAAAACATATCATAACAGAGATAAATGCGAAAAATAGTTTCGTGAATACGCAATGAATGACTGTAAAAATGATATTTTTATCAGAAGAGAATATCTATTTAGGTAAATAACTAAAATGTTTAGTATCATCTTCTTCTCTCTCTCTCTCTCTCTCTCTCTCTCTCTCTCTCTCTCTCTCTCTCTCTCTCTCTCTCTCTCTCCCTTTCATTTGCACAAAGCCCCGTTTCCATTTCAATACTTAAGAATGATGAACTGTTACGACCAAAGTTTTGCGTATGAAAACATCCCGCAGAGGGACAAAAGTTTGACCTCCCTCTCTCTCTCTCTCTCTCTCTCTCTCTCTCTCTCTCTCTCTCTCTCTCTCTGACCGGAAAAAAAAGTTAAATACCTGTTGTTGTTGTTATTTTGTTTTTTTTATTACTAGTATTATCTCTCTCTCTCTCTCTCTCTCTCTCTCTCTCTCTCTCTCTCTCTCTCTCTGACCGGAAGAAAAGTTAAATACCTGTTGTTGTTTTTATTTTGTTTTTTATGATTACTAGTATTATCTCTCTCTCTCTCTCTCTCTCTCTCTCTCTCTCTCTCTCTCTCTCTCTCTCTCCACCATCTTGACCCGAAAAAGTTAAATACTTATTGTCGTTGTTGTTTTTTGTATAATCACTAGTATTATCTCTCTCTCTCTCTCTCTCTCTCTCTCTCTCTCTCTCTCTCTCTCTCTCTCTCTCTCTCTCTCTCTCCCAGACCGCAATTAATTATTATATATTTATTGTTGTTATTTTTATGATTATGATATGTAGTACTAGTAACAATTCCACAGAATAGTTGATAAGGGGCATGTATACGAGTAGTTGTGTTTTGTTATAAAAAAAATACTGTAGGCGCAGTATTATTGTATTATCGTGGTTGGGCAACCTACTGTTGACCAGCTAGTTGCCAGGGCACGATAATGACACCTTGATGCTCGTTGGCCGCGACTGTAGTGTTATTAGTTGTGTACACTCGTGTTATAATTCCCTCAACCATCATTCACAATTTGTATGTTGTATATGTTTTTATTATGATTCACAAACATTTTACCTGAATATAATAATTTTTAAATAATTATATAGTGTCTATGTGAGCACAATAAACACACAATAAGCATTAAGTGTATATAAGGATGTATTTGTGTGTGCAGATTTTTATATCGTGCACTGTGTAGTATGCACGCCTTTTTTAAATGCTGTAATATCAAAATCGTTTTCAATAAACTTATAACCTTCCCTTGATAAAAGATGCCCCTGTTGTAGTGTGGTCAAACACAGAATTCATTATAAAAAATGAAGAGTGAATTTTTATAATTTCTTTTTGACTGATATAAAGGCTTGTCCAATATGTATACGTATAAAAGACGAGAAATATTCGAGGATTAGAAGGAATATGTTAAAAACCTGGCATTCGTTAGTGTGACTATAAGTAGATATTTACGCATATATGTGTATGTAATGTATGTATGTATATATATATATATATATATATATATATATATATATATATATATATATATACATACGTATATATATATGTGATATATGTATGTATATGTATATATACTATATGTATATGTGTATATATATATATATATATATATGTATATATATATTATATATATATATAATACTATATATAATATGAAAATATATATATATATATATATATATATATATTATTAGGCACTTGTTTCTATCCCCAGGTCAGATAGGGTCATATTCTATTGCTGTATCGTTTTTTAACAGCAGAATCAATCATCTTACCTTCCTAAGATTCTCTGTAGCGGTGGCCCCATCCCCGGGTCAGCAAATTCTTATATATATATATATATATATATATATATATATATATATATATATATATATATATATATTCTCCTCGTCATCTTCTCTCACTGAATCTATTCTCAAAACGAAGGCCTACTGGAATTAAACACTGATATACAAACTAGACTTTTTTATTTGCAAATTTAACGAAAGTAATTCAGCAAAAGTTACGATCATGAAATGGAGTGAGTCCCACCCGCTATAAATGGAAATCATCCCTAGAGGAAACTGATTCACAAACATTCAGATTAATGATTCTAGACCACCCAACACTAGTGACTAACACCCTGGTCACCGAACAAAGTAAAAAGGTCATAATTATTCTAGACCACAATAAATGTCATATAGTATGTAAAGAATAAACATCACTTCCAAAATGTTCGTCCTCACAGGGCGAACCTAGAATTCCTATTAAAAGAAACATATCATATATTAAAACCTGAAATGGTGTTACAAGACATCAATATTCAAAACGGAAATATGTACAGTGGAGAAAAGGATGGGAAAAGGCATAATGGAGACAGAGAAATTTCACTGCAACACAACTGGGTATTTCCACATAATCCCTGGAAAAGATATAAGTGTTCATGAGTTATGGTACTCACTTCTATGGCGTCAAATAACAGATTTTCCAGTGGCGGTCCTTCAACACTGCACCACTGACAAATCAGTCCCAGTCACAAAATGAAGTTCCCCCTTAAGCGTCTGTTCCTCTAATAATATACCATTAGAGAATGCCACACACACATACGCACTCACAGTGTCTCCATGCACTTAAATCCTGATCATGGTCAGGAAAGCGCAAATGCATGCGTCAGATACCTCGCTGTATCTAACCGTGTAAACCTCCAACATCGACACATCCGCACCTGCAGCAGATGTGTTTCTGACAGGCCAGCATATAATTCGTCCCTGACTTAGTATATATATATATATATATATATATATATATATATATATATATATATATATATATATATATATATATATATATATATATAAGAAGTGCATCCACTAAGTAGTAACAGCACGAATGAAGTTGTGATTACTGTGTTGGTGTTCTCCGAATCCAACCCATCTTGAGAGAGAGACGACATAGCGACAGAAAAAGAAATAACGTTGCTGATAATTTTACTTTCCAGAAGTTTCTTCTAACCGCTGGGAAAACTTTTGTTGTAAACTTCTGTCTTTCATTTCCCTAGCTTGTATGGAGTTTTATTTTTCAGTTTTTTAGACAGTTTCTTTTAAGGCCAAAGTTGTGAATGATTTTATGACTGAAAAAACCCTTACACTGGAATTAAATATAATTTTGTGTCCATGGTTTTAGATGAGTTCGGTATATTTTTGTGTGTTGTTAAGTTTCAGAAATACAACGTCAAGATACCTTATTATGTTAATTGTTTAATACAGCTTCAACGAATCTTTCTATTTTTATATTCAAGATACGGAAAGACGGCAGTGTTCATTGTTAAGATTCAGAAAGTGGAATTTTGATGATAGGTACTTTCACCCTTCTTAAATCCAAAGGAAAATAAAACTAACATTTTGCCTCTGTATGTCTGATTTTGAAGATACAGTTTCATTTCGTTATTTTGTTTTTAAGATCCGATAGCTAGGTGTCTTCTTTTTCATTTCAAAGGGCTCTTTCATATCCTTGCCTTCGAGATACAACAGTACTGACAAAGTACTGTTTCATTTCCAAGTTTCCTGGCACTACGATGGCAAGGTATACCTTTCCGCTTCTCGTTTTGAACGCAAGGTAACAATATACTTTATTTCTTAGTACTAGACACACCAACAGCCATCCTGTCACTTCCAAGCTGCAAGATGTAACAGCAGCGAGGTAACCTTTTCATTCCATGAACATTAAGATGCATCAGCTTCACGGTTCGTTTGGGGACCAGCGCTCTGAGCACGAAAATCTTGCTCTCAGTCAACACTTTATATTTCTGCTGAATCATGATGCGATTAAGCAAACATTTATTTGCCGGTGGAAAATAGTTGTGGTCTGGAGAGCAACTTTTGCGATGATTAAGAACAAGTTTGTATATGGTTTTTGCGACGTGGATTTTTTTCCTATACATTCTTATTTTATATCATATTGTTGATGTTTTTTCGATTAGGAAATTATTTTCTGTTGTAGTAGGAGCCTGTGATGAGTAAAAACTTTCTTTTTTTAATTTTGGCTTCTTCTTTATTCTTATTCTGTAGGTTGTCGTCGACAGATGTTACATAATTTTTTTGGCAAGCTTCCCCCTTTAAATAAAAGTTCACGATTTCTTAAAAATCTCCTATTTATACTTTATTTCGTTTTGTTTCTTGTATATTCTTGTATGATTCTCTTCTTATATCGCCAGAAGATTGTTCGGGAGCGTCCAAATCGGAAATTTACGAACACTGGGGAGGAATTGTAATCAACGTGCATAATAATAATAATAGTAAACAAAAAGTAGAATGTGCGCCAGACCCCGTTTTCTACGCATAAACTAGTCGCGGTCAAAGAAAACGATCGATTGCTGTCATGCTCTAATCTCCGCTACTTAATCCCCGCATGCTATTGTCTTCACATATCTTTCCCTTTCTCCTTCCCCGTCGTTTTATCACTTGTTCTTTGTCCCACCATTCCTTTGTAGTATCTTTTTCCGCCTTCCTATTTCTTCCATTTTCTCTGTTTCTTGTGACTTCCTCAAATCCCTTTCGATACAGTCTTCCAAACCAATTAACCAATTTGTCCTTTTAAACCACACTTAATGGTTTTTTTTTCGAACCAAAGTTAACCAATCTTTTTTGGAACCGCAGTCAACCAATCTGGTTTTCCAACCCCCATTTAGCTAATCTGGTTTCCAAATGGCACACACCTTTTATCGTTCTCCGAACTTCTCCGATGGCTATTAATCTTCGTAATTAGCCCCATTTCGGAACAGGTTTCGCGTTGGGCTGTGAAATAAGATTGATTGATGCCATCGGAATTTCTCTGCATCTTGGGGACCTTGGAATTCGGTGTATGGGCCACAAAGAGGCCTAACTGAATGAGTGACGTCTAGGTGTGGCTTTCACTGTCACTTTGATAGTGGGAATAGTGTGCTGATGACAGAGATGATTTTCATATGATTGTGAAATGTGTAATGATACATATGGTGTCCTTGTTAAGTGTGTAGGTATGATTATGGTGTGTAAGGGAGTTGTACAGTGGGAATCCCATATGGTTGTCAGATTTATAGTGATCTTTATGGTGCTGGTTGTGATGTTTCGTAGGTACAAGTCTAACTTAGAATTATAAGGCTGCTGTGAATTATTGTAGTGTACTTGTTGGGAACATGATAAATGCCATGGCCGTTTGAAACTGACGGAGGGTGAAGGTCAGAAGGTCAAAAGGTTGGTAGGGGCGTGAGATTAAGTAAAAGGGATAATAAGCCTCGAACAAGAGAAAGACGGGACACAAATTGAAATGAAGGATGACGGACAGATGGACAAGACTTAATAAGAAGATTGACATAAAATTAAGAAACAGAATGATAGAGCAGAAGAGATAAAATGGCAGGACAGTAGTCATTATTATTATTATTATTATTATTATTATTATTATTATTATTATTATTATTATTATTATTATTATTATTATTGTACACACACGTGCATTCTTTAAAAGTCTAAGGGCCTTTACTTTGACCAGCAAGCTTCCATAACAGAAGACTAAATAATAATAATAATAATAATAATAATAATAATAATAATAATAATAATAATAATAATAATAATAATAATATGCATTGAACATCAATAATTTACGGGTAACAAACGCTACAATTTAGACTTACCGTCGTCCATTCCCGGTTCATCCTTTACAACCACTGGCCCCTATGTCAGTATGTAGGATGAAGGTACCCTAATCCGAGCTTTGGGGTGGTACCTATCTTCCTAGTCTCGACCTCTCTTATATTACCACCGTCATTTTTTACCATATGGTCTCGCTAAAATAGTAGCGTGTAAAGGGATTTCAAGTTAAGGTTAGAGACCATTAAAAGGGATCTATTTCTCGGAAAGTATTTTGACATGATCGTAAAATAAAGTTTACTGCTGGGAATTCCTCTTTCATTGTCTACTGTTCACCTTGTTAGCGCCTTTATACGCTGATTAATTTGGAAACCTTTTCACTTATATAATGTTTGTTTAGTCGACTTGTTCATGATGAGGACAGTTTTTTTGCATGTTATTGCATGTTCAGTATCAGCTACTTATGTAATATTTTTTATGAAGTATGCATGCGGTTCTTCGTGTACTTTTTAAATGCGTGTAACAGCAAAATCAACTTCAATAGTAATAATAATAATAATCAAAATCTCATAGTTACACGAGTCGCTAAAATGGTGAAGAAATCCAGTAATAATTGCAGTAATAATTAACATTATTGTTATTAAGGAGAAAAAATAGACATTGCACAATCAGTTACTATTGCACAATCAGTCCCTACTACTACTGCTACTACTACTACTACTACTACTACTAATAATAATAATAATAACCTTTAAACGTTTATCGCTATTACTTGTTACTGTATCGTTATGTGGTATATATCTAGGAAGCCTGCTTAGAAAATCCATTACGTTCAGTGTTAGCTAATGTTTTATCGTTCTTATTCTTAGCTGATCTTCATAAATGTCTCTTTATTTTAATTTTATTTTCGTTAGATATACATTTTATTTTAGTTGGTCTTCGTTACTTGTTTATTTTACTATATTTGTAAAACGCATGTGATTAGTGATTGATCTTCATTATGAAAATTATATTACTCTTTTATTTTCTATACCTTATAATTATTTTTATGAAATTAATTATTCGTTTCGGTGTCATCCATACAGTTTAGTTTCCCCATTGATTTTATTTTAGATCGGAACTGAAATCGAAATTTAGCAGTTATTCAACAACAAGGCCCCTTGCTACTTGCTCGTTCCTCCTCCTCCCTCCCCTCCTCCTCCTCCCTCCTCCTCCCCTTCCCTCCCCCCCTCCTCCTCCTCCTCCTCCTCCTCCTCCCCTCCACCTCCTCCTCCTAAGGGATCCTCCTCCTCCTCCTCCTTTTTATCCTTTTTTTAACGTTTTTCCGATATTTAAGTTTTTAACTTTTAACAGAGGGGCTATTTCTCCCCTCCTTTTTTATTTTTTTTATGTGATTTTTACTCTGATTTTATGTGATATATATTTTACATATATTATATAATATATGGACTGTCACTATATATTCTCCCCATATATATTATAAACATCGGACATTTTTTCCATGTGATATATATATATATATATATATATATCATTGATTTTTATGTGATATATATATATATTTTATATATATATATATATATAATATATATATATATATATATATATATATATATATATATATATATACACATATATATATATTTATATATACGCACACACATATATATATTGTATATAGGGTGTTTCAAAAGAGCCCCCTCTACAACATAAACTAAAATTGATATGGACAAAAACAAAGTACTTCAGAACAGGTATTTATTTAAGTTTCTCTCTGAGTATTTAATATTTTGTGGCCTCCATCTGCCTGTACCACAGCCTGCATTCTTGAGGAGTATGATTTCAGCAAATCTCAAAAAGCTGAGACTCAAACTCCATTCCCCTGAGCACTTCGGTCACCTCTCTTAGCAGGTCGCCGAGGCTTGGTATACCATCATAGTTCAGTGTGCGCTTCAACACGATCCTTTAAGATACTACCAATGTTTTCCACACATTAAGGTCAGGGGAGCTACCTGGAAGTTCACTTGACGAGAAGAAATTGATACCACTGTTTCGGAAGCAGCTCCTGTGTCTGAAGAGCCTTGAAACATGGTGCCTTATCATGCAAAAATGTGACTTCTTCAACAGATAACACATTTTCAGGATCTTTGAGGAAAGGAAATGCTCCACCAGTAAGCACAGTTTCTCAGTATTCACCATTCCATGACTGTCTTTTCTTTGATGATCCACATTAACTGTTTGGCTGTGAAACAGAAAAATTCCCAAACATTCAGGAAATTTCACAACTTGGCGATAGCGCACGTCATCGCTGATATCATCCAACTTTGCAGCCCAAATGATGTCATTTTAAGATTTGGCTTCCTGACTGTGTAAATGAAGAATTCATCTGATGCGCAACATGGAGAAAGTCAGCTTCATCCCAATCTTTAAGAAATGAACCACAAAACCATGCATGGTGTTCTCTCTGTTGCTGAGTGATGTTGGGCTTGCTGATAACATGAAATGGCTTGATACCAGATTTTTTCAACTCACGATATACAGCACTATAACTTCTCTTCTTTCCCTTTTTGTTTCTAGTTCAAGCGCCAATTTACGTAAAGACTTTCTTGGTCTACCCACTGCCTCAGCTATGATGTCTTTTGGCTCCTGAGAAAGGACTTCAGGCCTTCCAAGATTCTCACTCTTTGCAATGACAGTCATATGGATTTTTGTTCCGGTTTCTTTTAACAAAGGATTCATCTCTTTTAATGTATTTAGCTATCCAAAAACGTGAAATGAAGGATGCACTAGCATCCCTGTCCTCTCTGAAGGTTATAGCCGGGATTCGGTCAGTCCATCTGATCTCCTCCGAGTCGCTAGCCATGGCTGTATCTAACTCTGTCACTCAGTCTGAAAATACAAGAAATGTAAATTGAAAAATAGCTGAATAGAAACTTAAAATAATATACTTGGAGATAGGCTATAGCAGAAAACTTCATAACTTTCCATTTGTTCTGTGGAGGGGGGGGGCCTCTAATTTCGAAACACCCGGTACATATGCACACACATCAACACATGTATAAGTGTGTGTCTTTTATTTGCTTAGTATTATTCCATTTCTGTTGCATTTTGAGGTAAGTTACCTCTCGCAGCCCTCAATTTTTGTCGTTAATGGACCAGAGGCTCTATTCAAATTGTATTCAGTATTTTTTTTATTTAGGCTAATTTAGTAACTAAAACATCGTGAACTGTAGCTTACTTTAATCTTCTTCTTCGTCATCCCCCTTTTCTTCTTATTTGTGATTGTTATTATTTCTTCGTTTTTCATAACTTCTCTTTTCGGATTCTTTTTCTACATCAATTTCTGTAGGGTAGGAACGGGAGGTGAGTTCGAAGAGGTCTCGTCGGGGATGCCTGTCTTTTTTGTTCATTAAAAGGCTGGCCATTTGAATGTGAGCTGTTGCCCACTTAATTATGGAAGTTGCTTCATTGCTTCTGAACAGGTAATTACGGTGCATACTCTCTCTCTCTCTCTCTCTCTCTCTCTCTCTCTCTCTCTCTCTCTCTCTCTCTCTCTCTCTCTCTCACTGATGCATGAACTGGTTCATTCATCTTACACCTCAATAACTTGCCATGTTTAATAGAACCACTTTACGCACGATAGTCACCCATTAGTCTTTGGTAACTTGCAGCTTTTTCCACGATGAAAAAATGCTTTGTGTATATATATACAAATATACATTTAATATATTATATATATATATATATATATATATATATATATATATATATATATATATATGTATATATATATATGTGTATATATATGTGTATATATATATATATATATATATATATATATATATATATATATATATATATATATATCTAATTTTAATATTTTATATATATATATATATCTAATTTTAATATTTTCAGCTCCCAAAGGTTGAATACTTTCATGAGAACAAAACGGTCCTCATCTCCTCCATCCTTGTTTTTCCCCCCCGTTTGAGTTTACCGTCTTCTTCATTTGTCCCTTTTCAGTGACGAATGGATGGGTAAGTGTTGACTGAATGAGGAGGGGAAGAGTCTTGGTAAAGGGGTTTAGGGGGTTTCAGTCCCCAGAAAATGGATAAGGGGTAAAAAGAGGGCGTCAGCCACAGGCATACTGAGGGGCGGTGATTCCCAAGGTTTGAGCGGCCGCCTGAGAATTGCTAAGAGGAAAGAGGGGTCTGAGATTTAAGGGGGGTCTCAACCCCCACCCCCCTTGTGGGAGGTTTACAACGTTACCACTAACTTTGGTAATTGGCAATGAATGGCTCATTCAAGACTTGATTTATTAGTGTGTCTGGCTAGGGGGGCGTGTGGAGGGGACGTTGACTTTTTGCGGGATGGGTGGGGGGTTTTAATCCCGCCTTGGGATCTCATTAGGTCGGATTGAAATCGGATTGGATAAGAGATTTTCGAAAAAAGATAAGAATTCATCATCATAATCAATGGGTTGGGAGTTTTTTTTTTTTCTAACTTTTCAAGGCTAGAATATTAATATTAAATTCTTGGAAGCGTCTGTTCGCTGTTATCGTTTTCGCAGTGGCGTATTTTATAACGGAGAGAGAGAGAGAGAGAGAGAGAGAGAGAGAGAGAGAGAGAGAGAGAGTGATGGGTACGGTCGTGCGCTGTGGTGAAAGACGATGCGTACACTGAGTGTACAGTACGTAAGGTTGCACATTGCGACGAAAACACGCTTGGTATGAAGGGTCGCCAGTAAGTACGACTTGGAAACACGACTCTCTCTCCTCTCTCTCTCTCTCTCTCTCTCTCTCTCTCTCTCTCTCTCTCTCTCTCTCTCTATATATATATATATATATATATATATATATATATATATATATATATATATATACATACATATATATATATATATATATGTGTGTGTGTGTGTGTGTGTGTGTGTGTGTGTGTGTGTAACCTTTCCCTGTTTAATGTATGGTGAACATATCTACACAAGTTTTATATAAATTTGATTTAATATTTATAAACATACTCACGTGCGAGAGAGGCTTCCATAAAGAAAGTTGTTTAATTATAATAGCAGTGTAGTGGACAGGGGAGATTAAATCCTGAATTCTAGAGAGGGGAAACAAAAAAAGGGCTTTTCCAGGTGGAAGGGTGTTTACCATTCTAGGGTACTAGGTGCTCATGTTTCAGGCTACTCGATGACCATGGAAGGATAATTAGCCTGTGCCATTTAATTCCCAGTTATATATATATATATATATATATATATATATATATATATATATACATATATATATATATATATATATATATAAATATATAAAGTCACACAATCTTCACAACTTCACTGTGTATACATATCCATATTACTCGTATTAGGCTTCAATAAAACTGGATGGTTTAGGTTCCAGATTCTTTCACTTACAATGTACAAGCTGAAGACATAGCCTTCTTCTTCAGGCCTAATGCGAGTAACATATATATATATATATATATATATATATATATATATATATATATATATATATATATATATATATATAATAATAGAAGGGGAGATCGTAGAGGTTAGGGAAGGGCACTTAGAATGAACGAGTCTTTGAGAGATAGAGAGAGAGAGAGAGAGAGAGAGAGAGAGAGAGAGAGAGAGAGAGAGAGAGACTGAGCGATGTTATCTCTTGTTTAACTTGGCGCCGAAACTTTAGGGAAATTCTCCTGTTGACTTTCGGTGGCAAGGAGATGCTTTTCCATTTTCCCAAGAGTTTCTCTTATCTTCTTTTCTCTTCTTCTTCTTCTTCTTCTTCTTCTTCTTCTTCTTCTTCTCCAGAATCACAGGCTCTTGAATAGGTACGGAATGAAGAGGCTGGAAGTCTTGTAATTTTCGTGCTCAAGAGAGCAGTGTACAGTGCTTTCTGGGGTGGGACGTCAAGGACTTCCGAAAGGGATATGGTATTAGAAAGGATTTGAGTCCGTTCTTGTGTGGATAAATCAGGTAATTTGACCCCTATAGCATTCTTAAGTGTTTATAAATAAATTTATATATATAGTATATATATATATATATGTGTGTGCTTATGTATATATTTGTATATATATATGTGTGTGTGCATGTATGTATGTGCGAATATATATGTATATATACATTTACTGTATATGTGTGTGTGTATGTCTTTACTGTATGCGTTTTATGTATATAGCCTACATTATATTTGTTTTTATAAAATATATATTATGTGTTAAAGGAAACCTTTCAGAGTTAATGTAACATACTCTTTGGAAAGAATGCTTTCTCTACAACATTCAGAGACTAGCTATTGATTATCGAAAGTTCCGACGTTAAAGTCAATCTTGGCCTAAAGAAAGTCTAGTCATTAGTGTTATTAAGTTCATGGTTATTAAAGAAACCTTTGTAATTAGCGTTATTAAGTTTAATCATTACAGAAAACTCAGTCCTTGTTATTATTAATTTTATTCAAAGTATAAAACAGTATCAACAGTAAAATCTGAACAGAAATCTTTCGTTCTTGTTATTAACTTAGACAGTCCGTTTGAAATGCCATTGATTTTAACTAAAGGAAACATCCAATCCTGAGCTTTCTTTTTAAGAAAGGATTCGAATTGTTATCACTACTGGTAGGTAGAACGAAAATAATCGTTAGTACATGTCGTGGTGAGAGGCGTGGGAATTTAAGGAATTAGAATAATGAACGCTTTAAAATAAAGAATTTAATTATTGGTAACTTTACGAAGAATGCTCAGTTTGTGTTATTGAGAAGGTAGGTAAAATTAAGATGTTTTGCTTTTGAAGTGGAAGTTTACTGACCCTTATACCAGTAGTATAATATTCTTGTTTTGTTTGGGATATATATATATATATATATATATATATATATATATATATATATATATATATATATATATATATATATATATATATATATATATATATATATATATATATATATATGTATATATATATATATATATATATATATATATATATATATATATATATATATATATATATCTCAGGGACTATAACTCTCCTCGCAAAAATCTCTCGTTATTCCCCACCACCAAACGATTGATGACCTGAGGCGAAGCGAAAAGAAAACACGGTAACAAAAAAGTAAAATAAAATGAAGGGGAAAAAAGTAGGAGAGAGGAAATTGGGGGAAGGACAAAAAAACCTGTTGTTGTTCGTGGCGAGACAAATGAAAGATAAATTGTTAATTTGTGTCACACCTGAAGCCATTAGAAGGAGAGACCGGGCCGTGTAAGCCACACGAAATTGAAAACAAGGAAACGTCTTGGAATTTCTTTGTTTTTCGCTTTTTTTCCTTCCTTTTTTGCCTTTCCGAGTTTTCTGCGTATTGTTAATTGCCTTGGAATGTCTGTAATTTTTTTAAAGAGTCTTTTTGCGGTTAATTAGGGATTTTTTTTTTTTTTATTTGTTGAGAAGTGTTATGGGGACTTTAACGATTATAAAACCGGATCTGGTTTGTCCGGAAGTGTTGTGTTGAGTTTTTTATGGATAATTCTTAATTACAACGATATTCTGATGAATCTCTCTCTCTCTCTCTCTCTCTCTCTCTTCTCTCTCTCTCTCTCTCTCTCTCAACAGTTTTCTATTTTTTATTAGCTTGAAGTGAAATATATATATATATATATATATATATATATATATATATATATATATATATATATATATATAATATATATATGTATATATATATATATATATATATATATATATATATATACTACTGTATGTGTATATATATATGTATATATATTATACATGTATATATATCCATACAAACATACATACATACACATTCTGAGGATACACGCGCGTGCGACATGTACGCGCAGAGACGCGCATGCGCGCTCCTGCGAAAAAGATTTATTTGTCCGTCAATTAGAAGAGAATCCGTCCCTTTAACAAGACGTATTGTCAGCCTCCTTCGTCGGCCCGGATAAATCATTCTTTCCGCTCTTTTGAGATTTACGCGTCTTCGGAAAAGAAGCCGAAGACAAGAATGAGGCGATTAGCCAGATGCTCAGTCGCATTACCTTTTTTTTCTTTCTTTCTTTCTTTTTCGTGTGGCGTATTATTCCTTGAGAAAGCAGTGGTATTAGATTGCTTTATGTTGGTGTAGTTATCATTGTTCTAGGCATTAGGCGGATTATTATTATTATTATTATTATTATTATTATTATTATTATTATTATACAGTGGCTAATGATGTGCGAGTTTTCTGCACGGGGTGTTCCTCCTCGAATCAGTAATCAAAGATTGATTATGGCAGTTAAAACCGTCTTGTTTTTGCCTCTGGAACCTCTCCTATTAAGAAACACGGGACCTTGTATAATAATAATAATATAATAATAATAATAATAATAATAATAATAATAATAATAATAATAATAATAATAATAATAATAATTCTGCGCGGTGTTCATCCAGGATTCAGCAGTAAAAAGTATGAATATGGCAGCGAATTCACTATGAAGTCACCCCTTTCAGAGGAAACGACTTATGATTAAAATGATAAAAGATATATAGTCGTAAATAATACTGTATTTGAATCAACAACATCGATAATAATATAATATTAATAACAATAAATGTAAGCAACGATAGTATCGAGTGTAAAAATATTCAAGTCAATCTGCTCTGAAACAGTGGTACTGTACCACATATTAATACTGCAATATCTTGGCACTGAATCTAATATCTGAGTAATAATAATAATAATAATAATAATAATAATAATAATAATAATAATAATAATAATAATAATATTTCTGTACAGAATGTTTATCCCGGATTCAACAGTATGGATGGGGCAGCGAATTCTCTATGGAGTCACCCTTGTAGAGTTAACGACTCATGAATGAAATAATAACAAGATAAATAGTCTTAAATAAAACTGTAATTACATCAATAATAATAATAATAATATAAGTAACGATATTATTAAGTGTAATAATATACTGGTAAGTCTGTGATGAAACAATGGTACTGTACATAACAATACTGCCAATATCTTGGCACTGCAATTTAATAATAATAATAATAATAATGCAAGAATATTTTTGTCTTTAGGAATTAGCCCATAATGACACAAACTGAGGACTGCTTTCATGAAGATGAAAGGGACAGTCCTTTATGATACGTATCTCAAGGCTTTTCACATCCACTTACGCTTGGGAAGGTCACACTGATTTTCGCTATCGTTTCTGCCTTTTGAATGATTATGATAATTTGATAGCGTTTCCCCCTCGCCCTTTCTTCTCTCTTAGCCGCAGATATCAAGAGCAAGCGGTCCAATTGTCGCTTCATTATCGCCCCTAAATTATTCCATTACTGCGCACTGTAAATCCTCTCATTACTGCGAGTGCTATTTCCCCTCACTCATTATGTAACCGGTGCGGTTATGACATTAAATGCTAGTGCGATCTCTCGGTGCGTGAAAGAGAGAGAGAGAGAGAGAGAGAGAGAGAGAGAGAGAGAGAGAGAGATGGCAATTTCCTCTGATACGCGTTCAGGTAATTATTGCTATTATGACATGAGCTGACACTTTGCAATTTTGATGAGTAATAGATAGATAGATAGATAGATAGATAGATAGATAGATAGATAGATAGATACCATTAGATCGGTTACACTCCTCCGGGGGTGAGGGGGTTACCACGTTAAGGTCCTTCCCTGGAGAGAGAGAGAGAGAAAGTAATATCTGATAACATTTACCGAGTCAATTAATACGAAAGAGCAGGAATAGCTTAGGATAATGAGTTGCGACTTATCTGGGTGGACAGAGACGACAGAAATTATGCCAAGTACCTTTTTAAGACAATATTTGCTTTCTCTTGATCATTAGAACTTAGATCATCCTGGATCTAACTAAACTTCAGTATACGGAGTTGAGCATTCAGTAAGAAAGGTTTATGATGAAATAATGTATAACAAAATTATATACTTTTTCGGGACCTCTCACTGTCTGGTGATCTGACGAAAGATCAGTTCATATTCATGAATCTCCTTGTGTAGGTCAAAATCCATTTCGGTCAGTTCAAAGAAATAAATGATAATTTTTGGTTTGTTTTGTTTCGTGTAATACGAAATTGCAATGGAAAGAATAAAATGTAAGTAGAGAAGTTATTGGTGATGAAACTTAGATGACAAAGTATAAAATTCTGACATTTTAAATTTTTCAGTTAAATATAGTAATAACAGCAATGCCACTACTAATATATTAATTGATGGGTAAACGAAAGTAAATGTAACTAAATGATGAGTAAAATAAATTTAGTAAATTGACACCATGCCTCTTGCAATGAAAATTTTATAACCAATAGGTGAACGAAGGGAAAAATATATAAATTAATAATGTTCAAGTAAATAAAAGAAAACGGAATGTTGCCTGGCAACAGAAAACATAAAGGGAAATAAGAAAACAAGATATTGAGAAGAAAACGGTTTCCGGAGGGTAAGTTTTTGCCGTCTCTCCAGGGACAAAACTATGTTTTGGTAACATGAGGTAAAAGTGAAGCTCAGATAGGAAAAGTTTTTAGGAGAAAAATGAAGGAAAAATAGTTCAGAGTAAAAAGGATGCCTTTCAAATGGAAGCAGTTGTTATATTTGCTTGGTTAAACGATAGTATTCACTCCAGTCATGGTTAAAGAGAATACTTTTATATTTTGTCTCTTTTTTCAGGCCAAGATGACATTGAAAAGTTATCTCTCTCTCTCTCTCTCTCTCTCTCTCTGTAAGATACAGAATAGCCAATGTAAATATTGGAAATAAACATTATTATTATTGTTATTATTATTATTATTGTGTGTTTGTACTATCTTTCTTCTTACTTTTTATCTCTCTATCTCTCTCTCTCTCTCTCTCTCTCTTGCTTTGTTTAATGCTCCTACCTATTTTTCGTTTGTTTATATTTTCTTTCTTTAACATTTTGTATGATATTCTCTAATTAGACGCTGCTGACATTCTCTCTCTCTCCCTCTCTCTCTCTCTCTCTCTCTCTCTCTCTCTCTCTCTCTCTCTCTCTCTCTCTCTCTCTGTATAATGCTCCTACCAATTTTTCGTTTATGTTTATATTTTCTCTCTTTACATTTTGTATGATATTCTCTAATTAGACGCTGCTGACATTCTCTCTCTCTCTCTCTCTCTCTCTCTCTCTCTCTCTCTCTCTCTCTCTCTCTCTCTCTCTCTCTCTCTCTGTTTCGCATACAGTCTCCGTTTCGCATACAGTCTCTGTTTAGACTTCAAATCCATTCTTTGTCTGTTGTCTTCGGACATTGATTGACATTCTCTTCTCTCTCTCTCTCTCTCTCTCTCTCTCTCTCTCTCTCTCTCTCTCTCTCTCTCTCTCAAGTGGCCCTGTTATTCGGTGAGCACCTTTTGAATAATAATAAAACCAAGAGAGGAGCATAAAGTGTAAAATATAAACTTGTGGTTACCCAGCGTTTAAGCGATCAAAAGAATGCACCTCTCGACTTCTCTCAACCAAGTAACAAGAGAGCCAACACCGAGTCGGTTCCTCTTTCAAACCAACTTTTCATTTTCTTTTCCTTTTAATTTTATTCCTCGTGTCTCTCTTATTCTTTTTGATTTTTCCAGAGAAAGCCCTCAGGGTACGGCGGCACGTAGTCTCGGTGCCATAGCTACTCGGGGGGAGGGGGGGAACTAGTTTCATTAAATATTTTTGTTTATATATAAAACTGTTTCTCATTTTTGGATTTCTCAAAGGAAGTGTCATAATGAGTCGTTACAGAGTAATAGATACGGAAGGTCACTGCCATAGCTATTAGGGTTTTAGATGGGAAAAAGTAAAAAACATTCCTTTTTTCTCTCTCTCTTTTACTCGTGTCATACAATGTCTAGGACACGCAGAGGAAGGAGGGAAAGCGAGAGAGAAAGAGGAAGAAGATTCCCGTCTCATATAAATCCTGAAAGACCAAAAATCCGGAAAGACAGAGAGTGGCGGAGGAATGGGGTAAGAGGAAGAAAGGCAGTACTGGAAAATTATAAGAGATTGTGGAAATGGAATTTCAGTTCACGGGAATACTTGAAAGATAAGGGAGACAGGAAGATAAGAAGCAGAATTCTGTTTCTGGAAATTGCTGAGAGAGAGAGAGAGAGAGAGAGAGAGAGAGAGAGAGAGAGAGAGAGAGAGGATGAAAGCAGTACTGGAAAATTTTATAAAAAAAAATCTGAAACAGAATTCATTTCCGTGGAAGTACTGGAAAGGAGAGAGAGAGAGGAAGGAAAGCAGTACCAGAAAATTTTATAAAAAAGATATCCGAGACAGAATTCACTTCCATGGAAGTACTGGAAGAGAGAGAGAGAGAGAGAGTCCAGTCTCACGCACGGCCTGGAGGACGCTCAAGAGAGAGAGAAGGGGGCGGGAGGGAGAGAGGGAGGGAAGCAGCAAAGAGAATCAGCCTGAAGAGTTTAAGATTTAGCGTCCTCTTTATTGCAAGAATTGGAAGGCGTTCAAAATCCAAAGCAGACGTCGTTTAGTCGCATAATTTGAACGGGGAGATGGGGTGGGGGCGGGGGGGTGGTTCTTATTGAGGCGCCTATTGGTCGGGGTTTGTGCTTTATCCCACGGGGATTAGCTCAGCATGACGTCATTCGTTCGATGTGATCAAGTCGATGGTAATGGCCGTCTTCCTTGGATCTTGCTGTCAGATTTGATGAGCTTTTGATTGGCATTTTCAGGAATCTGTTTTTTTTGTGGGTGTGTGCATGTTTTTGGAGTTGATAGTAATGTTATATTCTTGCCTAAAACATATTTTGGGTAATATAGAATGTATGTATTAAAGAGCTATGATAAATTGGAAGCATTAAACTATATATTTAAGAATATGCCTCTAGTTTGCATCTTTACTTTCAATATTGGATGCGGTACTCTTAGAATCAATAATAATAATAATAATAATAATAATAATAATAATAATAATAATAATAATTTATGAAAATTTCATAATCACATGAGTCACTACAGTGGTGGAAAAAATTCCACGCTGAAGTAAGTATATATTATATATATATATATATATATATATATATATATATATATATATATATATATATATATATATATGTGTGTGTGTGTGTGTGTGTATATATGTGTATGTGTGTGTGTGTATGTGTGTATATGTATATATATTTACACTTAAATCAGTATGGAATTTTTACCAATGATAATAATAATAATAATAATAATAATAATAATAATAGTGGCAGAAGGTGTCAGAAAATGTCAGAACACCAAAAGTGAAAAAAAAGATTACCCAGAACTTGCGGGAGAAGAAGCCTTTTGACGCCTTGTCATCAATGTTAATTGATTGCCGCAACTTTTCTCATCGCTCAAACTTTCCATCCAGTGGATTTGATTAATAATGGAGGTGGGACAGGGGTGTGACAGAGAGAGAGAGAGAGAGAGAGAGAGAGAGAGAGAGAGAAGAGAGAGAAAAGCAGTGAGGGGAGAGGAAAGAATAAAGAATGGTATGCTAATGAAAGAGTGATAGTAAGGAGATTAAGCTTAAGCGAAGCACGTCCAAGAGAGAGAGAGAGATCTTGGAAATTAAAATGAAATAGAGTACATAATATATATATATATATATAATATATATATATATATATATATATATATATATATATATACATATACAAGTATATACATATATATACATATATATATGTATATATATATATATATATATATATATATATATATTTATATAATTTATATATTTATATATATATGTGCGTGAAAAAAGAGAGAGAGAGAGCACAATTAAAAAATATAATTAACTACATTAATTAAGTTAAAAAAAATTATTATTTATTTTCATTACTTGCGTTCATTCCGTAGAACAAAATGAAACGTCCATATATGAAAAGGATATAGAGGAGTAAATAGCAAATTACAATTGAATCAACTGTGAAAAAGAAAAGTTTAAAAGGATATGTATTTCACTTAAAGGAATGCAAACCGGTTGCTTCTGAAGGTTGATACAAATGGCTAGTTCTTTGGATGAGATTTAGATGGGCTTATACCAGTACTGGGTCAGTAACTGCGGTTAAGTTTTAAAGCGAATGAAAAGTCTAGTGTGGACTTCTGGCCTCGTACCAACCAAACGGAACTCGGTACAGTTGCTAGCACCTCGTGTGGACGTGAAATGACAAAGCGGAAATATCCAGCGTCACTGGTACTTTATGTCAAGAAAAATGTAACGAAAAGTAAGGAACATGAAAAAGAGCTCTCTAATTGTTGTGGTATTTTGAATTAATGTTTGTATACTGATGTCCGTCTCAAACCCGGATGAAAGAAGAGGGATGAGCATTGGCTCAACAGCCCTAAAGCTTTACTAAGATTATGCGCACACGTTGGTATTTTTTGCAGTCGAAAAGTAGATTTGAATTTCAGGTCAAGGTCAAAGTCAAGGTCAAAGATAGTATAAAATATGCACTATCCTTTTAATTAACCTTATTAGACAACACTGCTTTCATCATGCCCAGTCTTAAGCCAGAGGACTCAGTGTGGAGGGTAGCAAATAAACAAACAAAAATATCATGCTTGTTTTCACAATTTTACTTGTCATTGCAACTCGGAAGCATTTATTTTTTATAATGGCTTTTACCGTTTGTCAGCGTTTGGGGATTTCGCTATTTCCGTTATCGTATTTTCCTCTGGCTTGTAATTGTCATTGCAATTCTATCCTTTGGAAATTCTGTGGCTTTAAAACTTCAAGGATTTAGTTGTATGTATGTATGTATGTATGTATATACTGTATATATGTTTGTGTATTTGTATATATATATATATATATATATATATATATATATATATATATATATATTACATACATATATTTACATATTTTTATTATATATACATATATATATGTATATATATATTTGTGTATATATACATAAACATATATACACACGTACACAGACACACACACACACACACACACACACACATACACATATATATATATATATATATATATATATATATATATATATATATATATATATATAGTATGTGTGTGCATTTAGCTAAATCTTGAAAAGACATCATACATGTGGGCACGTTTATCTGTATCAGTCACGATTGAATATCTTGCATATTATACTTCAAACATGCGACATACATCATTCCAATCCTGTCTTCCACAAATTGGAATAGGTCTTTTCACGAAAATAGCCAACTGAGTGGCTAAATTGTCCCTGGATTTGTGCATTGTATTTCTTAACAATATACAGTTTTATGACAATATAACTTCTTTCAATACAAGGGGAAAAGAGCTCTCTCTCTCTCTCTCTCTCTCTCTCTCTCTCTCTCTCTCTCTCTCTCTCATCAGCTTAATTTGGAATCGAGTCCTGCAACTTACCTAGGAGTAATTGTCACGTTATTATGCTAGTGTCATAAAAATGTTACGTCTTTTATAAGGGTATATTTGCATATTAGTACACAGTTTACATGGCGCTTGCTGCCAATGTTCCAGAGAGAGAGAGAGAGAGAGAGAGAGAGAAGAGAGAGAGAGAGAGAGAGAGAGATCTGGTCTTCCTTCCTGCTTACTTAACGTTAATCTCTGGTAGTGTGTAGCAATGCCACTCCATGATACTAAATCAGTCAGTCAGTGCCTCGTGTGATTCACTACCTTGGCAGGTTATTTCGCAAAAGATATTTATAATTATCGACCGTTTGATGTTTCAACTCAGGTGCGTCGATTTATGTCTTTTTATATCTTCCGGATTCATATCCTTTTATATCTTTCTGATTTTGGAGCTGTCGTGAAAGTCAGCTCAGATTGGCGTATGAATGTACACACACACACACACACACACACACACACACACACACACACACACACAGGGCATGTCCTCACACACACACACACACATATATATATATATATATATATATATATATATATATATATATATAAATATATATATATATATATATATATATATATATATATATATATATATATATATATATATATATATATATATATATATATATATATTTATACGTGTGTGGATGAGTATGTGTATATGGTTATGTATATGTATGTAAATTTGTGTTTTTGTTTGTTTGTTTATTTGTGCACTTATGTATATATGCCAATTTGTGCGTAGATTAAAGAGTAGGAAGAAACATATTGCTATTGGCAATTGATCTTCCTCTAGCAAAACCCTTCTTTTTACGAGGCAGTTTTCCAGAATTACTGTACACGTAGCTTCTGAATTTTATGTCAGTACGGATTCTAGATAATTTTAATTGAATAACATGAGAACCCACTGTGTAAATTCCTAAAGGCGTGCATTCCTTTATCTGTGAATCGTATAAAGACAAATTTATAAAACTTAAGTCTCAGAAGATATTTAGTCTCAGTGAGAAACCGCGGCTTCGCAAAAGCTCTGTTAGTCAAAATGACAGAGAAACGTCCTGTCAAATTTTAAATGAATATGAATGTCTCATGATAAAAGAAGGGGTAAATAATAATTTAGAGGTAAGATTTGAAAAGGGCAAAAGGGACACCGTCATTCTTTTGGCGTCAAGTCGACATAACCACAAAAAAAAGAACCTCCCTTCCCAATTTGTGAAGGCTCGTAGCGTTAAGACTACTTCAGGTCTTGTGACTCACGCCTAGAGAAGCTTTGCTTATTTTTGTCTTTGACGTTTTCCTGTAGTAGAGGCTTGTACTCATGAAGACAGCTTCACGAATTCGAACTTTTTCGTTTAAAGACGTAGTGTTTTTTTTTTTCTGGACAAAAAACCCAAAGATGTCCGCTTGCAGAAACTATTTTTGGTTTTTCAGTTTATATTAAAAAATACATTTATGTATCTCGACGACGGCTCTACCTATTCAAGCCTTTTTTCCATGTAGATTTTGACTGAGGTATTTTCCTTGTAATATCCAGTGGAATGATTTTGACTGAGGTATTTTCCTTGTAATATCCTTGTAATATCCAGAGTTTCAGGATAATTAGTATAATCTAACGCATAAACCAGTTGCACAGATTTAGTGTGTAGATTTAAATAAAGTTTTAAATGTCTCAAGCTACTTTCCGGCAGTAGTCATATGTATTGAAACATACCATTGCCAAAAGCAGAATTGCTTGTGTGGTTCACGCGCATAAAGTTTTCTTATAGAAGAGTTTGTACTTTAAAGTCCACCGTAGGTATTTGAAACTTTTTAGCTAAATACTTTATTTTTAAATATGTATTAACTTTAATCAGGACAAGTCAGTTTTTGTTAGGGCTTCTTTATGTCTTCTGTACTTTTTACTTGTAAGTTTTGGGAATAAAGTGAAGCTTCTAAAGCTTTGTAATGCTAAAATTTAACTATCTCCAAAACCCTTTTCCTTTTAAAAGACAACTCACCACCAGAATAATTTGAAACGTGAGGGAAGGAATGCAAATTATAATCTCGTTAGCATACAACCTGAAACCCTAACCCCGTGTGGAAATGGTGAATGGTTAGAGTGCACGGCAGAAGTGACAGAAAAGGAGAAAAAAAAATGTAAATTTTGACATCACTTTATCATGAACGTAATCCACACCTCACGGGAAAGGTCAAGAAAAAGGTCAGGAATTTTGGACAGTGATTTGAAGCTGTTCTTAAGTTTTTTTGTTTTATCCTTTCACGTCTGTTTGTGCGGTTTTTAGTGGTTAGTGTGAAGGACAGTGACGAAGTTTCGTAATTTTTTATTTTACAGTGTAAATATATATATAAAAATATTAGTCTCTGTTTGAAGAATTCATTTTGTTTCAGTGTGACTAAAGTAGTTTGTACTTACATGCCGTGATTGATGACATTTCTTAAATTATTTGCCCAGCAAATTAATCCGAAAGGAAACATAAATTGAATCGCCGAGAAAACAGTGAAAAATGTCAAATAGGAAACTGCAATTGAGACCAAAGAAAACGAGGATCCACCCAAACAGAAAACGGGAAGTGAACCGTTTTGAAAACAAAGATTCACAGATAGAAAACGGCCTTTAAATCAAAACCTGAAATCGAGACAACCAGAAAGAAAACGGGTTGAAATCCAAAGTGAAAGTAACGATTCACCGGAAAGAAAACGGATTTAATTCCAAAAGAGTCTTGGAATCAAGACTGAAAACAACAATAGAACCCCCCCCCAAAAAAAAAAAAAAAACTACGAGTTACATGGAAAGAAAACGAGGTGCGAACCATTCCTCGTGATTCTGTCTTTCATTTTTTTTTTCGTTACTTACATTGTGGAATGGAGTACTGTACATGACTAAAAGGGAAAAGAAATGAAGTCAGATCGCTTTTCAAACTGTGACTCAGAGTGGCGAAAGGTCAAGCAGTCTCGAGGTATGGGTATAAGATGTCAGCTTTCATTGTGGGAAGGGTATGTGTGTGAGAGAGGATTTGTGTGTTTGTGTGTATGTGAGAGAGGTGGGGTGTCTGCATCTAATGATCACTCAATAATGCAGAGAGGGTGGGTCTTCTGATAACTACTGATTTACTCCATAATTCTGTTGTGGGTAATTATCGTTTATTTTATCAGTCGATATTTAAAAAGTGGAAAAACAGGGAGATTCCACGGGCAGTGAACCTTAGTAAAGAGGTAAGTCAGAGAATGAAAGAAATCAGCTCCAAGTTGCTATTATATCAACCCAAATTACTTCAAATTGAAACTCAGCGTCGCCAGAAGTAAGGCTTTGCTACTTTTTTCGGTGGATAATATCCTCTCTTGTCAGAGGGGCGGGACGGAAGCTGAAGGATGGAGCCTCGAGTTTCAGAGACGTTGGTCATGATCCTTATTTTGGAAGAGAGTAAAGGCAGGTGGAGTCATGTGTGGGCTAAGTGTTTAATGCTGTATATATGTATATATATGTATATATATATATATATATATATATATATATATATATATATATATATATATATATATATATATATACATACACATACATACATATACATACATATACGTGTATATATATGTATATATATATATACATTGTATACAAACTTGAAGTTCATTCTTCATGAGGCGAGACGGTCAGGCTCAAAAATAAACTTTGGTTTTTCGGAAAACCAAATGCAATAGCACTTGATCATGAAATAGCCAAGAAATTGTCACTAGAGAGAGCCATTGGCTGTGAAACTGGCGTCGCAATAGCTATGCTCCCTGCCACTAAGGAAACGTTGACACGAAGGCTCGCAGTGGGTATGGGCGTGTTACGCTGACGTCGCTCATGCGGGTAACGTTACGCCCGAGGAAAATTAAGGCGTTAATAAATCCTGCCCTGCCTCAGTCAGGAAGGCTTGGCTTAGTTCTACAAGATAACATAAGGGTTCAGTTTTTTCTGGTTATCTCCATAGCAGAGACTTTTTTTCATTTTTTCTTTTAAGGTTTTTATTCATGAAGTGATTTACAATAGCCTACAACAAATCTCCACCTATATACATTTATCTAGAATACATCGCTTTCAGTCGTACAAAAATTCCTTGTGAAATGCTCAAACATTTTTTAATGGATTTGGTATCTCTTTGGCTGCGTAAAATGGAAGCTTTTATCTTATTTATAATCAGACGTTCATGTAAATTCTTGTCTTTGAATCACCATAATTATATTTACAATATAATTTGAGAAACTTAAAGTTGCTGTGTTCCTTCGTTTCTTGGAAGCCTCTGGGAAATCAAAATACATAATTAGAAGGAAGTTACAATTCTGAAAATTACAGAAATGTCTCAAAACCCCCATCAACTAGATTATGGTGTTTGTAATTTTCTTGCAGAAATACACCTTATGAATATTTGAAGGATCACGCTCAAGTGACCTGTGATGGACAAGTAGGCGTTAAAAAAATGATTCGTGTATTGTTCTGGTTGTTGTGCGTTTAGTCCGGTGCATTTGTAAAGTCTTAACTAGGCTACTGATTCGCACTCTTAGATTCATTTTGCAAAGTGGCAATCGTTTTGCATAGTAAACAATGGCCATTATGCAAAAAATATTGGCCATTTTTTTGGTTATTTTGCATGGCTATTGTTTGTTCCTTTTGCATATGCTAAATGGCCGACCCAACTCAGTACATCCGTATCTTACAGATACTCTCTTGATATACTCTATGTGTTTTCTTTTTTGTTTGTTTGTTTGTGTAATTATACCCACACAACACCCCCTCGTATAATATCCTCTTTAGTTTTTCAGAGAATATCTCCTTCGCTTCCCACACGTCTTATGTCCGTCTGCTTGTCTGTCCGTCTGTCTGTCTGTCTGTCTATCCTCCTTTCTAGTGTTGTTTCTTCATTCACTCACTTTTAACCCCTCATGCACTGTAGCCACAACAGCAGTGAGTAAGGAACGTCGAGAGAGAGAGAAAGAGAAAAGAGAGAGCGAAGCGAACTCACCAGACCACATTCCTCCCCCGTAGCGTAAACTGTGCTCCCATGGTAATAAAAAGAATGGTGTCGTGAACTGCATCCGTTGCAAATACGCTTTGATTTCTGCATTGTTTATGATAGCCACGGTTACGAATACCGTGGATAATAAGCCTACACGGCCGGGTAACTCGAAATGACGCCTGGTATTGTTGTTTGTCGAATAGCCGTGGCGATTGTTGACACAGCTGTTTCGAACAGGTGGATTTGGCGCGGCGGTCCTGGCCAGGGAGGAGGTCCGCCAGATTAATTGGGAGGGGCGAATCGGCTCTGCAAACTCGAATTCATTTGCTGTATGGCGGTTTTAGCGTTTTGTTGACGAGGTCTTCGTTTCGAACGCTGTTGCGGAGAGATTGTTGACTGGCAAGTCAATATGGGTGGAAATCACTCAGTCTGGTCGCAGACGAACGAAATATCATGACTCGTTTTCAACAAGAGGTCGTTGACTTTACTGGCGGGAAGTTGTTTGTAAAAAACGAGCCAGGCTTTAGGGAGAGATGATGGCTGGGAAAGGAGCCTTGAAAGTTACCAAGTCTAGTTTTGGTCACTTTGGAAGTCAAATGTCCTTCATCAGGTAGTAAGTCTTAGGTTCTGATTAATTTTACGTCCGTGTAAAAAACTAAGTCCAACACTTAACTTATGGTAGCAAATACCTCACGCAAGTCTGAACAGGCCTTTTATCAATCACATCTTGCTAGAACTATTCGTGAGAGGACAATATACTTACCAGTAGGTCCAACATTTTCCTCAATCGATTCGTGAAAGGAACATTGGCATTCACACTCACAAGGCCTAAATGTTCCAAGTCTCAGTATCAATCACACTTATCCATTAAATAGCCGAGTATCCACCTCGGCCCCCACCCCCAACCCCGCGCCCTGGGAATAAATCTTATTTACTAAGAGAAGGTCTGGAGCTTGCAGATTCCTCCCTCAGAGGAGTTGGCCCGGCCCTGATCTAATTTGCACCCTACTTTCCTAAAAGGACGTCCACAGCTATCACCAATTTCTTTTTCGTTTACGGGAAACAGTTCCTCTCTCTCTCTCTCTCTCTCTCTCTCTCTCTCTCTCTCTCTCTCTCTCTCTCTCTCTCTCTGACAGAACCTTTGCATCATGGTTTTACTTACTTTCCTTAATCTATCTCTCTCTCTCTCTCTCTCTCTCTCTCTCTCTCACTCACAAGGCCAGATCCCTAGCTCTTTCCTTAGTCATCTTCATAATAACTCTCTCTCTCTCTCTCTCTCTCTCTCTCTCTCTCTCTCTCTCTGACAGAACCTTTGCACAATAGTGCTACGTACTTTCATTAATCTCTCTCTCTCTCTCTCTCTCTCTCTCTCTCTCTCTCTCTCTCTCTCTCTCTCTCTCTCTCTCTACAAACAAAGCCAGACCCTTAGCTATTTGCTTTTAGTTATCTTCATAAAAAACACACTCACCTCTCTCTCTCTCTCTCTCTCTCTCTCTCTCTCTCTCTGACATAACCTTGCACAATGGGTGCTACTTTCTTTCATTAATCTCTCTCTCTCTCTCTCTCTCTCTCTCTCTCTCTCTCTCACACACACACACACACAATGCCAGATCCTTAGCTATTTGCTTTTAGTCATCTTATAAATAACTCTCTCTCTCTCTCTCTCTCTCTCTCTGCTCTCTCTCTGCAAGTGTTCCTGTTTTTACACATCTTATTCAGTGCTATGCACACGAATACAACCAAGGTTTTGTTGCACTCATTGTGAAACTGTTTGATCCTTTCCCTGCATGCGGCTGACGATATAGCCAAATCACTTATCTTCCCCCTCCCCTTCTACCACCCTCCAACCCCAAAGCCATTGCTCCCCGACCTGCCAAGCCGCTCGAAGCCTTTGTCTTCATCGGAACGGATTAGGAAACAAATATTTGCTCCGCGAACCTTTCATTCTTTCGCTTATTCATTCACCAGAGGCCCAAGACAGAGAGTGAGGCCTCTGGTAAACATCGGGATGGATTTCAACTCGCAACAATTGAGAGCTTATACAATGATCGTCTCCCGCACGACAAATATACTCTGCATTCATGCCTTCCCTCCGACAGCTGTCCGGCGAAAGAAAAGAAACAAAATCTGAAGAAAAAAGGCCCCCTAAACTTTGTGAATGGGCTGTCTATTAAACATCTGTTCCCTTTTATATACCGTAAATCCTTCACTCTTATGTTTTGCTTTCGCCATTTTTTGGGGGGGGGGGCGTCTTGTCGTTCAAGGCGCCGATGAAGATTCTCATCTGCGGTATAAAAGTCTCTTGTTATGATGATGGAGTGCATGGCGATGGTTCTTGGTCGTAAATTCTCTCTCTCTCTCTCTCTCTCTCTCTCTCTCTCTCTCTCTCTCTCTCTCTCATTTCTAGCAGGATTCACTAGTTAATTAGATTCTGTTTGCTGCAATGATTCACTGGGTTTCTCTCTCTCTCTCTCTCTCTCTCTCTCTCTCTCTCTCTCTCTCTCTCTCTCTCTCTCTCTCTCATTTTCTAGCAAGGATTGACTAGTTAATTAGATTCTCATTTTGCTGCAATGATTCACTGGGTACTCTCTCTCTCTCTCTCTCTCTCATTCTTTAGCAGGGATTCACTGGCTAATTAGATTCTCTTTGCTGCAGTGATTCACTGGGTATACTTTTCTCTCTCTCTCTCTCTCTCTGAAACAACAGAACTAGTTTTTCTCTAGGATGCTTGGTTTGACTTATTTGTAGCGAGGGATAGCCTGTACGACCCAATAAGACGTCGTAACCAGTGAGGTGATTCTATGAAGATATTCTTACATAATTTGCCATTCTTTTGCGATGTCAGAAATGATATCGGGTCGATTTTTTCCGCAGTTTGTGATCGTATGTTGCATAATTGCTGTATCGGATTGCACGAATCGGCATCGAGCTGTTTCATTCCCCCTGGCAGTCGAGCTTTGTTATTCTCTTCATGTTTCTGTGTTTCCTTTGAGTGATCTTGTGGGTCCCAGGTCCTCTTGGGCCCAGAACCTATATTCTAGCCATTCTTTTTGTTTTAGTTTTATGTAAAAGAAAACTACTGAGACTAGAGGGCTGCAAATTGGTAAGTTGATCATCCACCCTCCAGTCATCAAACATACCAAATTGCAGCCCTCTACCCTTAGTTATTTTTATCTTATTTAAAGTTAAAGTTAGCCATAATTGTGCTTCTGTCACCGCTATAGGTGCTATCAACACAAGTCACCACCGGGGCTGAAAGTTTCATGGGCCACGGTTGAGAGTTTCATTGGCCGTGGCTAAGAGTTTTATAAAACATTATAAGCTGTACAGAAAACTCGATTGCGCCGAAGAAACTTTGGCGCATTTTTTACTTGTTTTATTTCCTTTAGGCTAGATAGGAGCATTAGATTGCCCGTGCCATCGGAGTCTTCATTAAAGAAAATAGTCCAGGTCCCCTTTGTGAATGATACATCGTTGGTTATTGAAGTGAATATGTTCCAACGCATGATACGCTTTCCTTCACCTCCCCAAAACAGTTCCCCCAACACACTCTTTCTGCGCGCGCGCACGCACACATACACACACACACTCTACCCATTCACTCCAACCTATTATTTCTAATTAACGCTTTGACGCCAATTTATATCACGGGTATCACAAACAACAACAACAACCTCACCCCCCGTTCAGCCCTCTCCCCTCCCACCCCCAATTATCTATTCTCCCCAGCCTCTCATTCCTCACCTCTCACCTATGAAATAAAAGAGGATTTTTAACGCAACCTGGTTGAAAGTTTTGTTGTAATTTCCGCAGAGTTTACGAAATGTTGAACGTCGCTCTTACTAAAGCAGTTATTTTGTGGTTCGTTTTTTCCCCAGTCGTAACTTGCTGGCATGGCCTTCGGAGACTTGGAATAATTCATTGCTTTTTCCTAATAGAATTTCGTGGACGCTCCGATATCAGAGGTAAAAAAATCAGTGATACTTGAAAATAACCTGTTGAACGAATTAGGTTTAATACAATTGCTTTTGCTGAATCAATCATTTTACTGTGATTGATTTTTAGTACCTAAATTTGAGAATTTATTTCTATAGAAAATAATGCGTGAGGTGCGTAATTGATTAGAGATTTAGGAAGCTATCAACAGCCATGATATTTCGCACGTTATAGAAATATGCAAAGCATTGAAATATTTCGTGAAACATTCAGTATTCTAGTTTATGGGGGGAAATGAATTGCCTTACATGTTCAAGGGAATATTGACGGCAGTTTCCTCTGTTAAATCAGTCACTTTGAAGGAATTCTCATGAGATACAGATCTCTGCGAAATGATTGACAGATGAAATATGACAGAAAAATGTTTTGATTTGAACTTGCTGTGTAAAAATAAAAAGAAAGGACGAAACTTGTGACTTACAGAAAACAAATAAATCATTTTTATTTCTTTGCCGAGAAAAAGTACCCTACATATTTTTTTTTGCCAGGATCGTTGAAAAATTGCAACATGAATTCTTTTGGGAGGTGGATTCCTCAGTTTGTCATTTAACATTCGATAAATTTTACGTTATTTCTTATTGATTAATTGATTGATTGATTGATTTATTTCGTTTATTACGCTCTTCATGGTATCAGTGTCAGGCGAGTATGAGGGTTTCTTCCCTCATTATGTAGGGTTAGATAGATATAAAGATTCTGTAACATGGTATTTACAGGTAGGCAGGTATATGGGTTCCCTATATATATCCATAGAGTTATTGAGGTACGGGGCCAATTCTTACGGCGTTGGTATTAGATAAAAACATGGGTTGTTAGCCCTTAATGGAGAAGTTAGGTAGAGGTCAGTTTTCCTGTCTTTTGGTATTAAGACCAGTTAGATAGCCAACGAACATATCCTTCCGCATATTCCAGAAAATCTAGGAAAGAAACTGTTATGGAATTTTGGTTTATACAATCTATAGATGAATTGAAAGAGGTAATGTATTTATGTATGTTTGAGATTTTTCTCCGTATGCATATTTTTTTTTCGTGAAGGGGCGGGGGAGGCCCAGAAAATTGGAGCCTTATGGTTCTCACAAGGTCTCAATGGGTGAGGTTGGGACAAATTAAGAACCCCATTTCCTTTTTCCTCTGGTTTCTCCTCCATTTTCTTTGTGGAGTACATCGAGATATTTTATCTTCGTGATTGAGAAGAAATACAACTATATATATAATATATATATATATATATATATATATATATATATATATATATATATATATACACATATATATATATATATATATATATATATATATATATATATATATATATATATATATATATACATATATATATATATATATTATATATATTATAATACTGTTTATATATATGTATGTGTTTGTCCGTGTTTGTGTATGTATATACAGTATATACATATATACATACACACACATGCATAAATATACATGTCAAGCCACATAACACAAACATAGGACATGAGGTGAAGACACAAAGACATGAATGACAGACCGCGTCCGCAAGCTCAGAACCGCCTGGGGACTCATACAACTATTTTTCCACGACCTCTACGGCGTCCTGTAAAATGCTCTCACGTTCCGTTAAATAGCCATCTGCCGACGAGAATATTTTTTTTTTCCCTCTCTATTTTGATATGGACATTTGACATTTCCCGTTCGGAAAAAGCATAATTGACAAGCACCGCTGATGTCATTATTCAAGCGGGTGATATCATGGGAGAATTTTAACTTTTCCGTATGGCCATTTATTTCCTGTGCATTGGTATGTTTGCCAAAGGCCCTTTTTTTCCCCTGCATTTCTTTTTTCGTTTCTTTATTTGTGAAAGGTAGTAAACAGCGCGGGCCTTTCTGAGAAATAGTGGCATTGCTATTCATGGTGTTAATTGATATTGTTTTATGGTTATCTGTACATACTCATATATATGTATACACACACCCATATATATACGAGTATATATATATATATATATATATGTGTGTGTGTGTGTGTGTGTGTGTGTGTATGTATGTATATATATGTATATTATAACATTACCTTTTCTATTTACAGGTGGTATTTTTAAGTAAGATTCCTTATCCCACAGACTTTAGACCCACTGCAGTGGAGTAACTATCCGAGCATGATTTTATGTATATATATATATATATATATATATATATATATATATATATATATATATATAATAAAGGAATAGGATTTTCCCACGGAGACCATGAAATTTACACAAACCACAAACCTTTTGTAAAATCGCACCTGAAAACAAAATGAAGACAGAATAATAAAAAAGGACAGGGAACAAATAAAAAAGAATACCCCAAGGAATATGACAGAGAAAAAGAAACCGAAAAAACAAGAGGAAATGGAGGAAAATGTTTCAATCTTTTGATGAAGATTTCTTTGTCCGAGCGAAATATTTCAACGAAAGTTTTCGAAATCAGTTCACCGCTTTAAGCGAGAGAAAGAGAAAGAGAGAGAGAGAGAGAGAGAAAGAGAAAGAGAAAGAGAGAGAGAGAGATCATTAAGAATGTAATAAAATTAATTTTCGAATGATTTATTTATTTCTAAAAGGTAATGGAAATTTCACTGTAGCGAAATTTACTTGATGATGATAGTAATGCAGTTGGTTTCACCGTCTATGACCATGGCATTTGCGACGCCAGTTGAATGCATAGCATATTCGAACAGTCACTGCATCCACGATTTGACTTTCGACTAATGATGTTTGTGACTTTTGCGCCCTCAGGCTACTGGGAAAAAATTCTCGCTCAAATTGCTATCTTCCAGGAAGCGGTTAACCTTTACACTTTAATTTGTGCTTGAAGAAATTGTTCAGGTAATGAGGTGGGCATGCATGAAGTGCATGTATTTACTCTTGCTGTTTATGTAATATATATATATATATATATATATATATATATATATATATATATATATATATATATATATATATATATATATATACATATACATATATATATATATATCATATAATATGAAAATATATATATACAATATATATATATATATATATGTGTATATATATATATATATATATATATATATATATATATATATATATATATATATATATATATATATATCAGAATAAGCTGTTCCCTAACAAGGGTGATTTCAGAAAGAAATCAGTTTCAGCCACATTCGGTTTTTTCGTAACTGCTGAATCGTGGATGAAGTCCTGTGTAAAAACTTCCACGAGATTAACAAATCCGTACGTCCATATATCTGGTGTTTCATAAGTACGTACGTGAAATCATCGATGTAGTTTGATAATGGCTAATCTTGTTGTCTTTAAATTTCAGTGTACTCTGTTAAGTTGAATTTGGCTTTTTTTGAAAGTATTTTTTCTATTTCAGTACACATTAACAAACGTCTGGGAGGAAATGGCCTATTGGACTGATTTATTTCTTAAAAAAAACTTTTCTGGTAATTGTTGTTACTACGCAGTTACAGAAATCTATCAATCACTCAACTAGGGTACCCATGCGGGTAAAAAAAAATGGAGTTAATTCCTGAGAGTCAATTTAATAAATTATCATTATGCAAGCTCTCATTAAGAAATGAAGTATTTTTATGCGAAGGCCGTCGGGATGGACAATTGAAATGCATGCCTAGCAAAGCCCGGAGGGCAAACTGGAAAGACAGGGAGACGAGGAAGAGAATGTTTTTTCAAACCTTGAAGGAAGGTTATTATAACACCGCCTGGAAAAAAAGGACTAATCATAGAAAGGAGGAAAACCAAAGAAAGATGATTTTAGAATCTCGTCCTCCTTTTCACATCCTGTTCCTCAGTGTCATTTCCTGTTACTGTTCCTCATCTCCGAAGACGTCGACAGCCCAGCCTCTTTTATGAAGAAGGAGCACTGGAATAACAAAATGAATTATATTAACATCCCCCACCCCCCAAAAAAAATCACATATTCTATCTCTCAGTCACTGCACTGATCAAATCCCACCCACCCGAGAGAGAGAGAGAGAGAGAGAGAGAGAGAGAGAGAGAGAGAGAGAGAGAGAGAGAGAGAGAGAGAGAGAGAGAGGCCAATTTCTCTCAGAGACGCGCCCGGACACGTCAACAGGTCTGCAAAGCCCTGCCATCCATTCCCCGATCCCGAAGCCGCCACGTCAGTCACACCTGACTTGGCGGTGACAGGACAACCACCTGACTCTCAAACTCAACGCCCGTCGTCCTCAGGAATTCGTGGCGGGGCCCCTGGAACGCAGAGGGTCAGCGCGTGACCCTTCTTCCTTTGACCCGGCTCGGTAGGACCAGGGTAGGACCCGTCACGATTTCGCGAAAGGACAAATAGAAGCTTTCGGGGCTCGGTTTTTTAACCTTCGCCCTTACACCAACACGCCCACCCCCACTCCCCAGCACTTACCCATCCCTCCATCCACCCCTCCTTCATTGGTATCTCGGTTGTTTTTCTTGTCCTTATCTTTTGGCTCACTGGAATTTAATGCCCTGAGTTGCACTGGGGAATCTTTTTAGACCAATTTTGCTTTAGTTTTAATACAGTTCAGCCATTTATATATATATATATATATATATATATATATATATATATATATATATATATATATATATATATATATATATACATATACATATATATATATATATACAGAGAGAGATAAGAGAGAGAGACAGAGAGAGAGAGAGAGAGAGAGAGAGAGAGAGAGAGTATGCACTATTCCACATAAAATGCGCATACATTCTATAAATTCATTTTATCCATATCTTGTAAGAAACTTGGTAAAGACTGAATTGAAGGCCCTATACAAATCAACATGAATATATGCTTCTTTATCGGTGGCATAGAGGCTTCCATAACAATTCAGACAGCCGTAAAAGAAATACCACAGACAAGACTTTATGGACGATTTTAGCAGCTGTCAAACGATTTGGAAAACTTTTATCCTTGTTTAAATGGTGCTAAAAATGTTTTCTCGCCAGTTTTAACATATAGAAATACGTTTACGCTGGTTTTAATAAACATGAAACACTGCCGTGCTATTTGTAATAAACATTTAAAGATTTCAGTGCATTTTTATGAAAAAAAAATTTTGAAGACATTTCGCCTACAGAGACTTGTATGTTATTTGAAATATGAATAACTAGGCTTCAGGGCTATTTCTTATTGCCATGAAGAAAATTCAAGGGCATTTTGACATCTTTTAGAAGGCTTCTGTGCCTATTTAACAGCTATAAAAAAGCCAGTGCTTTTTTTTAACAGCTATGAAAAGATGTCGGTTGAAAATACTTCATTCCATATTATCATGCAACGAATTCATTGCCGTTTTAAATTACATAAAGAGTTATATGACAGTTATGAAGTTATGTAGTCTACAGTGCCATTTCAGCAGCTAATGTACTCTACAGTGCCATACTTGGTAGCTATCAAAAAGCTTTCATGCCGTTTTGAAGAGAGGAGGGTCACAGACAGGTGTTAGCTCTCCGCAAGATCTTCGCTTATACATGATTTATTGTCTTGAATGCCTTCAAGTGGATGATAACGGATGAGATGTTGATTGCAACATCCTTCTTTATCAAAAGCATCCCACGCAGGCGTTTTCATGCCTGTTACGTCTCTCTCTCTCTCTCTCTCTCTCTCTCTCTCTCTCTCTCTCTCTCTCTCTCTCTCTCTCTCTCTTTCTTTTTAATTGTTCTACTATGCTTCTCTTTAATTGTACAACTAATTTTTTTTTCTCTCTAATAATCGAACTATGATGCTTTGATCTCTCTCTCTCTCTCTCTCTCTCTCTCTCTCTCTCTCTCTCTCTCTCTCTCTCTCTCTCCGAATCATGTTGCGGAAAGCTCGTCAAGAAGTTTTCTTTCCGGATACGAAAGGAAAAAAAGAAGTGCAAGAAAGGCAAAAGAAAAATGGAAGGTGTGGCAGAAAGTTTTCTTTAGCATCCGGATGGGGTGGAGAAAGGGCTTTGAGAGAGAGAGAGAGAGAGAGAGAGAGAGAGAGAGAACGCATGGTTTCCCTAGGGTTATGCATATAATTGCGTGGGTCACGTCTTGAGATTTAGAGATCTGAAGTGTCCTTTAATTTCTTGATACAGTGGAGGGAAGACCTTAGACAGTACAACGTACAGTGCGGCAGACAGACATTGAGAGAATAAAAGTGACACCAGAACTAAATAGTCATAGAAAGAGAGGACATACCTGCACCCTTAGAGAGAAAGAGAGAGTGATAAATAGATAGAGAGACAGAGGCTACACCTGTATTCTTAGAGAGAGGGGAGCGGGAAGTTGTACCTGTATAGAGAGAGAGAGAGAGAGAGAGAGAGAGAGAGAGAGAGAGAGAGAGAGAGAGCGCATACCTTAAATCTCAGACAAAGGAGAGAGGGAAAGGCCATACCGGTACTCTTAAATAGATACAAAGAGAGAGAGAGAGAGAGAGAGAGAGAGAGAGAAGGTTGTGTAAAATGTGCCTCACTCACATGAAACAAAGGCGATTGACAGAAGATTTATTTTGTACCAACATCAGCGCGTTCTTTTTGTTAACGTTGAATGCCAAAGGGGCATTTGGTGCCTTCTATTAACATTTGTGATTGATGTTGCTTTTCATTATTATCACTTGGGACTCGCGACCCTTTCACTTCCAAATATCAATTTGCTTTTATTGCGGTTTTATTGAATTGCGACGTAGTGGGTAGTGTTCCAATAATGTTGAACTTTCCACGAGGTTTTATTTTTAGAGTTCCTGTTTATTTGATCATTTGTTTGTTTACTGTCCTTTTGAACGCATACACACACACACTTATATATATGCGTGTGTATGTGTATGTGCGTGTGTTCGTGCTTGTGTATGCATTATGCATGTACACTCAGCTAGCAGATCTTTACCTGAACCACGTATACTTTAATTATACATTTTAATGACGTCTGGGCATTTATTTATACTATTTAACTTCTGATGAAGATGAAGTCTGTTTGCTATGTATTTCATATGTACTGTATATATACATATGTATATGTACAGTATATATACATATAAATATAAATATACATATACTATATATATATATATATATATATATATATATATATATATATATATATATATATATATATAGAGAGAGAGAGAGAGAGAGAGAGAGAGAGAGAGAGAGAGAGAGAGAGAGAGAGAGAAATGTATGTACATATATATACATTAATTGTCCATATCTCCACTGACGCAAAATCATTTGGCGAATTTGAATGCTTCCTCTTATTTAAAGATCAAAACCTCTTTACAGGAAAGAAGTAATGTCACGTAATTTGCCAAATGGGTGCCTGCCTTCACAATCACTTGTTCTGATAAGTTATTCTGTGAACAGGACAAGCAATTATGAAAGTTTTATTTTTCAGTTGTTTCCCAGTTGAATTTATTATTAAAGAAAACTGAATTAAGCAAATTCCATATTGATATTTAATTTCCATTTTGGTGGCTAAGATACGCTTCAGTGATATAGCTTAATATATGTATTTTTTCTAAATTTCAGGTAAGTTGCAGTCCTTCGCGAAGAATTACTACAGTCCAGTAGAAGTAAAGGTACCGTGCTGTAAGGCGTGTTCATTCATGTGTGTGTGTGTGTGTGTTTATATATACATATATATACATATATATATATATATATATATATATATATATATATATATATATATATATATATATGTGTGTGTGTGTGTGTGTGTATAGACAAAATATATACTATATATATGTACATGTATATGTGAAGATAAAAAGTCCCATAAAAACACTGTACACACGTTGCAACCATATATTTGGAATAATGCTGTATTCTTTCCTTATCACTGTTGAAATATTTCACCAGTGATCAGGAATTCAGAAGTATTCGAACTATATGGTTGCAGTGAGTATGTAGTGTTTTTTATGGGCCTTTTCATCTTCACTGTGTACTGGTAGAGTACAGTAAAAGACATTCATAGATATATATTAAATATACTGGACATATATATATATATATATATATATATATATATATATATATATATATATATATATATATATAGTGTATATATATACATTATATATATATATATACTGTATATATATATATAATTATATATATACATACATACATATATATACATTCATACAGATATGTATCATCGTTTGTGTATGTGTGCGTCGGTATGTATCTGCATGTGGATCATTCTCAGGTCTTCTCCATGAGTGGTTCACATTCCACGAACATATTTCCTTCCGTATGTAATCTCCTTATACGCACCCCATAAAACAACAGAGGAACTGGTAAACATGTGATAGCCTGTGTTTTTTGAGTGAATTATTCATAAATCTCCATCCAGGTGTGCACAGGTGATGCCGACTGGTTGGCGTTCCTCCGGAGATAGAATGTTTTTGTTGATCCTCTTTATTTATTTGTTTGGTCACTGCCTCTCTCTTCAGTTGTTTGCCTTTTGTATTTGAGAGTTGTTTTTAATTTTTTATTTGGAGTGAAGTCGAGGTTGCATCATTCTGTTTGGAAAAATACTTCTCGGTCTGAAACGTCATATCTTGCTTTTTATTCATTCAGTTGTATTTACTAGTGATCCTGTACGCGTTTCGTATCTGTCAGATTTTTGTAAAAAAAAATTTTTTTTTTTTTTTTTTGTATTTTGCTCCTTCACCTCAAGTTTTCGAAAACCTTATAACATTACCTAGATGTCTCGTTCGCACATTTCTCTCTTAAATCCTTATTGCTTTAAATTAGGTTGTTAATATTCACAAGCGTCTATAGGACATATATTTGTTCAAGGTTTTTATGCAGTGCTTTTAATGTAAAGCAAATACATTGCGATGTAAAACCCACTTACAACCCATAAATTCTCATTCTGGCGAATTTTAGCCGTAATTTCTATCGCGGATTTCCCTAATCCGTTTGACACTGGTCGACTAAATAATAGTGGTGGGCCCTTTTTCCCAAATTCGTATTATGAGCGAAATCAACATTGGTTTACAGTCGGATGTGGATGCTCTGACGTACTTGGATTTAGCATACCGTTGTTTAGAATTATTTCATAAAGATTTGTTTTAGTGGTTTAAATAATTCTGGTTGTACAGTAGTCGGTGATCTTTTTATTCATGTTCACAATTTTTATCACATACACGCGCGACTTTTTTTTTTTTTTTTTGCATTGAGCGACAAATATCGTTTAATATCCAATGCACTATGTCATAGGAATAACTTACACCCAGAGGGAATTGTAGTGGACAAGGGCTTCGTTCCTGACAACGGTTCTCATCCTGCCGGAGACGAAGCACTTGTGAATCGTAATGCCAACTGGTTGGGAGTTATTCCCAAGGTACAGTGGACTGGATATTAAACGATATTTGTGGCTTTTGCTTTGTGAACACAATAGTGAGGTCACCAACTCAAGGACTAGTCCTTCATATACTTCTCTTTCAGAATGAGGAATTTTCTAACCCCTTCCTTATTTACTGACTACAGGAAGATGCGGGTTTGTGATCTCTTACGAGGATGAAGTTCATGAACACAAATTCTTCTTAGGGCAGAAAGTTTTTGTGTTATTTATGTTTATAAATTACTTTAATTAATATCAGTTTAAAACCTTAGAATTTACATTGCTAATTCTTTAGCTTTTACATATTCATGTTGGCTCTCCATGTGGCAAAACATGTGAACTGTTGTTTTAACGAAGTAATTTATTTGAATATGTGAGATTATCGTTGTTGCAATGCCACACATTTGAATTAATTAATTTTGACCCAGGTCTGGTATCTTTGTATTGTATTCATACCTATTATTTATTCATTATCATTCGGGTTCATGGCTATGTTTCCTTCTAAAACTTTTGTTTTCTTGAGTTTTTGTTTTATTTTTTGTTATGTACTGTTTTATGTCTGGGTGCCTGATTTACAAAATCAAACTAATGTTCAGCCTAGTTCTGTTTTTTTTTATTATAAACTATTACTTTCACATGGTTGTTTTCCGTGTTATGAATGTTATAACTTTCTGTTCTGCCTCTGAAGAATGTAATGCGTGTTATGTAAGTTACTTACGTGTTATGTGTTGTTGCAGTCAGAGAGGTGATATGTAGCATTCCGGATTGTAGTAAAGTAACTTTTTGTAATGTTGTGAGATATATCTTTAGGCCATTATACGCAATGCATTAGTGTTCTGGTATTTGCAGCCTTGGTTATTGTTACTTGAAGAGTTTTCTATTATAATTATGTAATGTCACCTCTGTCCTTATCGTGTTGTGCTAATTTAGCAGTGTCATAAGACAAATGCCCTTTCGCAAAACACGTCATTTGATTTGAGAGCGAAGCACCCACCAGTTTTTCAATACAGCGTTTATAAACGTAAACAATGCTGTTTTGAGTGCATGAGTACGAAAGTGTACATTTCAAAGGTAATCAGTTCATACATTCTTCATAAACCGTTTCTCTTAACAGGGGGTTGCTCTGTAGAAGCTAGGAACAACATAACGGCCACTGCAACATTCGTGCTTTAACCGCTGAATCTTGGATGAGTCTCATATTCAGAAAACTTCACAACATCAGATGCTTTGTACACGGAGCATATGTAATAATATATATATATATATATATATATATATATATATATATATATATATATATATATCATTTATTTTTATTTATTTATTTATTTATTTATTTATTTATTTATTCATTTATTTATTAAACATCTATATTAACCCAGTTTTTATAGAAAAATCTTGGCAGAACCAAAAATTTGTTATTTCCCGAAAAATATAGCACAAATTGAAACTATATAATTGCTATGAAAGTTATATTATTCCATGTTTTTCGACGACTAATAATTATCGAAAAAAAATAAATAAAACAACTGAGAGAAAATGTTTACATACATGTTCACGGGGCCAGGGAAAGAATGAAAATGAATTCGAGAATAATACCACCAGACAGCTTTATTTTATTCTGTTGGCGGTCCTTTGGTCTTCGGGAGAATGAAGTAAAGGTCGTGAAATGTGAAAATGCAGGAATAGAAAATTCCATTATTCAAGAAATGAATTTTTCCGAGATTGCTTCGTTATTTATTTACTGTCGAAGAGAATGTTGCATGAAGCGGACTCTCTCTCTCTCTCTCTCTCTCTCTCTCTCGTTGTAAGTTCTCTTTAAGCATCAATTTTAAGGGTTTAAGAAATATGACTTGATGTTTAGGGGAAAACTAATGTTATTGGAAATTGTGCATTCACATGTTTGCACGATTTTATGGCCAAATTTCATTTGAAAAGCTTTTACATTTTGTACTCTCACCTGCACATATATGTAGTTGTATTTACATACGTACAGACATACGTACATACATGCAGTAGTATCTATATATCCATCTACATAATATACATACATATATATATATATACATATATATATATATATATATATATATATATATATATATATATATATATATATATACACACATATATATTGTCTGTGCATGTATCCTTTAATGTAGTTACCGATATGCATATACTGGCACGTACACAATCACACCTGCATTTGCGTCATTGCTATCGTTTCAGAATCACCAATTTTCTCCCAGGCGGCCTTAGCATTTGCCTCAGAAGCAACCGCCGGCGTGGGGGAAGGACCACTTAGCAAGCCCGGTGGGCATCGTTTTCGGGTCACGAGGTCACGTCGTGCTTGCATTCGGTATAAATAAAATTCGAGTCGTGACGTCTTTAGGAATGAGATCTGGGTAGGGGTGGGGAGGGGAGGGGGTCTGGGAAGGGGGATGTTCAATTAGATTTGTACCTCTTCGGTTCCCGCATTGGGATTCCTGGGGTTGATCTGGGAGTGGAGGGTTCGAAGGGGCATTTGGAAGGGTTCTTCGTTGTTATGCCCTTGTGGCTGAACCCGGGTTTCATTGGTTTTTTAGGATTTCGGGTCTCAGTATTTGCGACTCACTGGTTCTTGCACCAGACTGCTAAGTTTAATTGTGTGTTGCAATGATGTACTTCTTAGTGCTAGGTCTTCAACCTCTTGGTCAGTAATCACTATTATTTTTGGCTTGGTTTGGCTTGAGCACAGACACTAATGGTATTACTGGTCTTTAGTTTAACAGAATTGCTAAAGGTGTTAGAAAACGGATATTTTTCTGTTGGTAAGCCCCAGTTTACATTTTATATAAATTACTTTAGACAATCCGTTTCCTGGTAATTGCAGTTTTAACAGACGTATGGCCTCATCCGATGTACTGATAAAAGCACAAACTGTATTTGAATTTTTAACAGACGTAGGTTAGTCGCCCATGGAATGGCGGTGATACGTCAAGCATACAAGCTCTCCCGATTTTATGTTTAAGTTTTCAACCGACATAGATTCAGCTCAACCCCAAAGACAAGGACACTTCAAACAGACACGTCCGATTCAATATTCGAGTTTGAAAAGGGGCACAGACCCAACACAGACACCTGCTTGCCAGCCATTATTCCAACTTCTTGACAGCTTCTGGTGTGCCTGCTTGCCAACGTAAGTAGCGCATCACGATCGACAATCGGAATAAAAGACAAAAAGACAAAGCAAGGAGTGCCAGTCTGGCGGTGGATCGGTCGTTGTGGCACTTACGGTGATTGATCGATTTTGTAAACTGGCGTCGCAACCGTTGTTATGATGAGGAACTAAACGAGGCGGCTCATACGTTGGATCTGAGACGCTCCGAAGGAATTTTTTTTTTTTATACCCATGACCTCTGAGACGTGCCCAGAATGCCAAAGTTGCGAGACGTGTGCCTCCTCCCCCCACAGCCTCTCCATTCCAGCATTAACCCCACTCCCCCTTCCTCTCCCCCTCCCCCCACAACCAGTCACCCGTCTCCCCCACCGACACCCCACCTTGCATCCATTCCGACAGACCCCATGATTGGCAGAATTTTTGAAGCAACTTCGGCAGAATGTGAAAAATGACCGATGAAAATGTGAGAATTTGACTCTCTCTCTCTCTCTCTCTCTCTCTCTCTCTCTCTCTCTCTCTCTCTCTCTCTCTCTCTCTCTCTCACACTTTTGCAGAAAGCTTTCGCTTTGAATAAAATTCCGTTCACTTATACTTATAATCGTGTAAGTAGTGTTCTTTTGGCAGTATGCAGTGCGCATGTGCGTGCTTTTTCTGTGTACAGTATGCCAGCACAGAATGCAGGGAGTGGGTTCTCTCTCTCTCTCTCTGATATATATATATATATATATATATATATATATATATATATATATATATATATATATATATATATATATAATATATATATATATATATATATATTATTAATATATATATAATATATATATATATATATATATATATATATATATATATATATAATATTATATATATATATATATGTTATATATATATATATATATATATATATATATATATATATATATATATATATATATATATATATATATATTATATATATATAATATATATATATATATATATATATATAGTATATATGTATATATATATATTATATATATATATATATATATATATATATATATATATATACAGGGTATATAAGTAACTGTCTTTGCTTAAGTGGAACAAAATTAAAGCTTTTTTTATCCTTTTATTTTTTCAGAACATGAATTTATTACCACAGAGTTAATAGATTATTAAATATATTAACTAAATTAATATAATGCTTATTCAGTTTAATAATGCGCATAAATAACGCCCTTTTAATTTTATATCTTATAATGTATATTTTCTATTATTTACTTTAATTAATTTTCTAAATCTTCATTTTTTCAGATATTTTATACAACGCATTTAACAAAGGAACAGAGAGTAAAAGCAATTCAATTGTACTATCAAACAATAAGAAAAATGGTGCTGAAATCGCAAGATTGTTATCAGCTGAATTTAACATCCTAAGGGTGCAAAGCCGAAATATCATTTGTATTGAACATTATTAAAACGAATAGGCATTATATTAATTTTGTTAATATATTATATTAATCTATTAACCTGTGACAATACATTCATGTTCGAAAAATAAAGGATAATCAAAAAGGCTTTAATTTGTTCCACTTAAACAAAGGGCGTTACTTATGCTGCACTTGTATATATATATATATATATATATATATATATATATATATATATATATATATATATATATATATATATATATATATATATATATAAATGTAATAGTGGTTCTTTTTTCCTTAATCGCTTAGGTATAACACTGTATATGAAATGGTATGACTTAAATGTGTAATTATTCATCTGTTTAACTACTTAGACAAATTTTCATCTTTCTACTTAATATACCTACTTAAACATACATTTACGTCAGGAATCAAAAGTTATTAAAATTTCTTGAAAGTGGAAGGATGCAACATTCTTATGAGGCTCAGTAGCGTTTCTAAATCAACATCCACACACAAATATATATATATTATATATATATACATATATATATGTATGTATATATATATATTTCTATATATATATACATATTATGTATATATATATATATATAATATGTATGTAAGTATGTATATTTGTGGGTGGGTGGGTGGGTGTATGCTGAAATTTAAAACCTATAAAAGTTACGTTTTTCTTTTAAATATTGTTTATATAAAAACGATAGTAAACCTCGGAAGAAAGTTGTAACCTTTCGCTTTCAGGAATTTTTAACAACTTTTGTTCCCTTACGTAAATGTACGTATAAGTAGTTATATTAAGCAGAAAGATGGAAAGTTATCTAAATAGTTAAACGAATGAATAATCATACATTTAAATACACGCATACATGCATGCATATTCAAGTCATACCATTCCATTCACGGTGCTCGCATTTAGGCTTTTAAGAAGAAGAAGAAGAAAAAAAGAACCACTGTACTTAGATGTGAAAAAAAAAAACTTCAAGCGCCTCGAATCTTTTACCAGATAAGCCACGAAGAAAGGACCTCTCTGGGGACAGATTCTCTCAAGGGCCTGAGGGAAAAGCACAGCTGTTCGTCCATATAGAGACATTGTATGGAAGGAAAATTCCGGGCTATGGTTCCCCACGGGGCCATTTACATAGGAAGGTCTATATGGGGCTTTAGGATAAAGACAGTTTTAGGCAGACGTGGGTCTGGTAAGATGAAACATCATCTACATCAGCGGCACTGGGACGGGAGATGATGTTTGGGAGGGAAAGGTGATGTTGGTAGAGAGGAAGAGGGAATAGTGATGTGGAGGGAAGGTGATGTTAGGGAGGGAGAGGTGAAGTTGGGGAGAGGAAGAGGGAACAGTGTTGCGGAGGAAAGGGGATGTTAGGGAGGGAAAGGTTGATGTCAGTGGAGAGGAACAGTAATGTAGAGGGGAGGTGATGTTTGGGAGGGAAAGGTGATGTTGGGGGAGAGGAAGAGGAAACAGTGATGTGAAGAGAAGGTAGTGTTTGGGAGGGAAAGATGATGTTGAGGAGAGGAAGAGGAAACAATGATTTAGACTTGTAGAGGAAAGTTGATGTTAGGGAGGGAGAGGTGATGTTGGGGGAGAGGAAGAGGAAACAGTGATGTAAAGAGAAGGTGAAGTTTGAGAAGGAGAGGTGACGTTAATGGAGAGGAAGAGGGAATAGTGATGTGGAAGGAAGGTGATGTTAAGGAAAAGGAAAATGGGAAAAATTAATGAATAAATAAGTTGATGTTATTCGAGAGGCAGAGGAGCAAACGATGTGGTGTGAAGGTAGTGTTATATAAAAGAAAGGGAAATATGATGTAGGGGGAGATGATGTTAGTCAAGAGGAAAAGGGAAAGAATTGATAGGAAAGAAAGGATACGACGTTAGCTAAGAGGAAGATAATGTTGTGAAAATGATGTTGGAAAGGATTACTCAAGTTGTTCCTACTTTATACTCCCCTTGGTTTAGCTTCGTGTAAGGAGTACCCGTGAGGGCCCAACATTTTCGGCATTCATATTCATACGAGTTTGAAATATGTACCACCTGTGAAAGGGCTGAGTTGGGGTAGATTCGAATTTTTTCTTTCTGAGGCCACGACTTCTTGAAATATAGCTCACGCTTTTGCGTGTTGGGCCTCTTTGTATATTGGTTTAGTTAAATATATATATATATATATATATATATATATATATATATATATATATATATATATATATATATGTATGTATATATATATATATATATTGTATATATATATGTATGCATAACTGAATCACGAAAATATGGAACGTGATGAATATATAAATTAAGACAAAATCCACTAAGGAAAGAGAAACACTGCAGTGCTGCAAGGCCTTTCGACTTCAGACTGCTAAATAAAGGACAAAAAGTCGAAAGGCCTTGGAGTACTCCATTGTTTCTCTTTCCTTCGTGGATTTTGTCTATATATATACACAGTATATATATATATATATATATATATATATATATATATATATATACACACATATATATATATATATATATATATATATATATATATATATATATATATATATATTATATATGAATACATATACATATATATATATATATATATATATATATATATATATATATATATATATATATATATATATATATATATATATATATATATATATATATATATATATGCGCAAAAACGCAATATTACAAATCTCGTTTCTGAGATTGACTTTGCATGTTGACGATCGTTGAGAGAGCGTCTTGTTAACATAGCTTTCTCATTAGGAAGATATTATTCCACAAGACAACAGTATGTGGACAGCTAAAACCATGTTCTTGCTTCTCATATTATCATTCTAATTGTGCAAAAGGGGTGGGGGATGACACGCCTTTCCCTCCCTCCCAGTTTCCTAGTGTCCCCCAAACCTCGCCCCATTGCCGTGGGGTCAGCAGCCTGTCATAACTTCAAAGTATTTAACTTGTTTTTTATGCTAACCTCAAGTTGTCCTCATTATTCTTTATAGAACGCACCTCACTTTAGCGTTCCTGAGACTTCTCAGTTTCGACAGTAATGCTTGTTATAACCCTATTGTTTGGTATAACCCCTTTCATAAGTGATTTCTTGCAAAGGAGGCCAGACCAGTAACCCCTTTCATAAGTGATTTCTTGCAAAGGAGGCCATACCAATAACCCCTTTCAGAAGCGATTTTCTTGCAAAGGAGGCCATACCAATAACCCCTTTCAGGATTAGTTTTCTTGCAAAGGAGGCCATACCAATAACCCCTTTCATAAGTGATTTCTTGCAAAGGAGGCCATACAAATAACCCCTTTCTGAAGCGATTTTCTTGCAAAGGAGGCCATACAACCTCGAAATAACAGCAACATTTATAATATATTTTTTTTATGCAGTCTTCGGATACAATAGTTACACCATTATATTTATCGCTGCTGGTATGTCTTCTTAACTATCTGACTTACTGTGAAGATATTTAATAAAGTTGGTTTACTAACATTAAGTAGAAGGTAAAGTTTTTACAGTGTCCAAGTTGATAATGGGAGCTGAGAAAGTTGTAAGGAACTTTCTATAATACTTTTAGTTATAAGCAAAAAACGCATTTTGGATTTTGTTCTCCAAGTCCATTATTATTATTATAATTATTATTATTATTATTATTATTATTATTATTATTATTATTATTATTATTATTATTCGGTGGTTCCAAACATCATCCGGTTGCTCTTTCTCTCACACAGCGACGTCGCTATAATTGCATCATGTCCCTCTCTCTCTCTTTCTCCCCCACGTCTCTGCAACGATTCGTAACGTCCATTTAATTCTGCAGTATTCCTCTCTCTCTCTCTCTCTCTCTCTCTCTCTCTCTCTCTCTCAACCCGATTAGCCGCGGCGCCGACCAGCCCTTCGTGCTGCATGTCCGTGCGTTTGTCACCAAAGGACTGTTTATGTCGGCACTTACTGTCTGCTGTTATTGTTGCTTTTATGCTGTTTGATTTCGCCGGTTCGATTATAAACTTTTCCCCGTTATTTGATTTGCTCTTTATTGTGTTTATGGCGGTTTTCGGAGGACTCTGAGCCCCGTTTTCTAATGGGTTTTTGGGGGTTCTGTTGGTTTCATTCCGGTTTTTCTTTGTTGTTAGTTGGGTTATTTTTTATTTTTTACTATAGAATTTTGCTGCTTTTCATTCTTTATTATTTTTATTGAAATGTTATGAATCATTCTGTACTGCAACCTTGTATCAGTCTTATTGATTCCTTGCTGCATTTTATATGAAAATGATAAATGATTTTTGTTATTATCTTGCGTTATATTTACATCCGCATGTCCTTTAGTCTTGGACCACTTCACTAAAATCTTCGCAAACCACAGCTGTCTCTTTCTCTAAATTATTCTAGAGAAGTGAAGCAATGCCTTACTTCACATGAGGTCATCCTTGTGAAGTAAATGAATTTCCCTTTGTCGTTTTCGCATACGCTTTGTAAGTTACATTCGGGTCACTGAAGTTATGCAAGAGAGCACATTACTTCAGGCCTTATTAATGAAGTGATACTCACTTCAGTATTTCAGAATGAAGTGATGGCACTCTTCATTCGCCGAGCTGTCAGAGAAGTGGGGCCTCAAAAATAATTTGAGAAGCCAATAAAGGAAACCCTCTATAAAATTAGATTATTAAATTACCGAGGTATTATTTAAAGAATTCTCTACTTTCATCATGTAAGGACTGCGAAGGCATGACTCCATTTAAGGATCATAACCCTAATTGAGAATTTATGGCACGTTATGTAGTTAGGTTTACGCGTTTCATAATAGGAAATGTCCGGTAACCCCTATTATTATTATCTCTCTCTCTCTCTCTCTCTCTCTCTCTCTCTCTCTCTAATAATTTGCTTGTTGACCTTCAATTGCTGACCTCCAGTGAGGTGCTGTTGCAACTTCGTATCAGATTGTAAACATTATCGCAAGATAATATTTTAAAGAAGCATTAATAATGAAAAACTTCATTAATATTGTTATCATGTTGGTCATGCTGTCGTTATCATCACTTCCGTCGTCATGATGATCAATTTGACATTCTAATGGTCACCGCTGTCATCGCTGGTGGGCTACTAAATCATTATATTATCATCATCATTGCCATAATGAAGAATCTTTCCTGTCTCTTACTGTCTTCTGCATGAACATCACTATGAGTATCTTATTGGTAACACCATACTGATCACTGTACATTAGTTAACACCATAACGACCATTCCCAATTCATTATTACCATTATACCCTTATCCCAATATCACTATATTTATCAGTCTTTGTCCACATCATTATTATCTTAATGATTAGCTTTTGTGCTTTTGATTATTAGCATGATAATCAATCTAACTCCATATCGTCATCACCATAATTATAATGGTTAGTGTATAAATCATCATTATGTCATCATCATAGGAAACATCACCATCACGAAAAACATCACCATCACTGCTCGTCATTATTTCCCCATTCTTCACAATTCCGCCAAGTCTTTCAACCAGCATCGAAACCCCAGGGGTTACCCACATCTCGCCCCACCCCCTTGTCCCTCCCCCGGAGGTCTAATTTTCCTTCTGATCATCAGTATTTATTTTCTAGCCAGAAACAGTTGCCTTCCCAGACCGGTTTTATTTTTATTTATTTTTTTTTTATTTTGTTGCCAAGTAGAATTCTTTTTTTTTCTGCAGCTGGTTTTTATCTGTTCTGCCAACAGTATCTCTCTCTCTCTCTCTCTCTCTCTGTCTCTCTCTCTCTCTCTCTCTCTCACACACAAAGTTATTTATTTCCTAACCTGAAACACTTGTCTTCCTGGCGTGGTTCAATGTTTTTTTTTTTTTATTTATTTGCCAAGTAGCATTTTTTTTATAGCTTCACCCAACAACATTCTCTCTCTCTCTCTCTCTCTCTCTCTCTCTCTCTCTCTCTCTCACGCGTCTCGCGAAATTGATGAAGAAGAAAACGCCGAGGACGTGTTCGCATCGAAGCTGCGGCAATCAACTGGTAAATGCTCCCCCCTCCCTCACCCCTCTTCCTCCACCACCTCCTCCTCCCCTCCCCCTTCTCTGTAATCTTCTCCTCCTTCTATTTCCTCCCTTTCGTCTTATTTCTCCTTTTATTTTACCAATTTTGTCTCGTAATTTTCTTCTCTTTTCTTTCAGTTTATATTTTCTCCTCCTCTTTCTGCTCAGCATCTCTTTTCCTTCTTCTGCTTCTTTGGTTTTCTTAAATTCGTTCCTTCCTCTCTTTATTTCTGCCCCTTTTTATATCCTCTTGCATTCGTCAGCTGCCATTTGTTTCTTAGTTTCTTCTTTTTCTCACTTTCTTTCATCTCCTACTCCGCCTTCTCTGTACTTACGCGTGTTTTTGTCTTTATGTTGTCTTCCATCTCCCTCGTTACCTCATTGTTTCTTTCCTTCTCTCCCCTCCATCGCATCAAGTTCTCCGTTTCCATCAACCTTTCGCCCCTGCCTCGTATTTTTTACCCGTTCCCTCAATATTTACCTCATTCTTTCTCATCTCCCCCATCCGTGCTGTCTACAATAGTTCCCTTTTTTACACATCCCCGTATTTCTGTTGTCTTTCTCAACCACCGACCTCACCTTTTTTCTCTCTTTTATGCATAATTTCTTCCCTCATCACCCCTTGTTGCTTAAAAAGTCCATCTTCGTTATTATTTTTTTTCCCATACTTCACATTTCCATTTGTTTTCTCCTTCTGCATTATTATTTTCTCTTTTTAACCCGCCTGCGTGTAGAGGTCTTCCTACCGCTCCTTTTCTCTTCCATTTTTATTTCTTTCCTTCGCCCTCCACTTCATTCCTCCTTTTTGAATCTTTTCAACATTTGTTTTTATCTGTGTTTATCTGTTTCTTTCATTACTTACTCATTCTATCTCGTTTCACCAAACCCTGGGATTACTTTCTATCTCCATCCTACCTCTTATTTTTATAGTTTTTATTTCATTTACCTCATCCTTATCCATTTTCCCACCTCGTAGGAATACCTTCTGCCCCAATGTTTTATTCTGTTTCTCTTCCCTTTTCTTTGATGCCTCTTATTCTTAACTATTTTCTCTATAATTTACCTCATCCTATCTTCTTTTCTTACCTTCCTTTTACATTATATTGATATTATTTCCTTCACCATCTTCATCATTATATCATCTTCTCTCACCCCTTCTTTTCATCTATTGTGCCGGCTTTGTTTGTCCGTCCGTACTTTTTTCTGTCCTCACTTTTTCTGTCTGCCCTCAGATCTTAAAAACTCCTGAGGCTAGAGGGCTGCAAACTGGTATGTTGATCATCCACTCTCCAATCATCAAACATACCAAATTGCAGCCCTCTAGCCTCAGTAGTTTTTTTTTTTATTTAAGGTTAAAGTTAGCCATACCCGTGCTTCTGGCAACGATACAGGATAGGCCACCACCGGGCCGTGGTTAAAGTTTCACGGGCCGCGACTCATACAGCATTATACCGAGACCAGCGGTGTACAGAAAACTCGATTGCGCCGAAGAAACTTCGGCTCATTTTTTACTTGTTTTTAGTCAGCCTAACTTGCTTCTTTCTTCTCTTCTTACCCTCCCTCTTACCTCTTCCAGTTCCCTTTTCCCTCCTTCATCCACCTCCGTCTGCCATCTCTTCCCATCCTTCCCGCATTCAGAAATCCTCACTTTTATCCTTTCCTCTCCTTCCAGGCGGGACCTCCAAAAGTTTTTGGCCTTCATATTCATGGCGAGTCTATAGCTTCTTCAGTCACCTCGGCCTCCTTCCCCTACCTTGATTATTTGTCTTTTCAAAAGTTTTTGTCAAAACTCATTTTTTTCAAGGTTTCGGAAAAAAAGATTTGTGATTAGTTTAATGGGACGCCTTCTTGTTCCCCTCTCCTGCTGTGTCTTTGCTCTTCCTGTAGGTCTTTGGAGTTTTTTTTTTTTTTGCGGTGTCTTTTATGCAGTGTCTTCCACTCTCCCTTCTTCTTTCGTTTGTCTTTTTGGGTTTTGGGGATTAAGTGATGTGTGTTATTGGCCTCCCTCTCACAAGTATATCTCTCTCTCTCTCTCTCTCTCTCTCTCTCTCTCTCTCTCTAAATATATATATATATATATATATATATATATATATATATATATATATATATATATATATATATATACATACATAAAAGAGAGAGGGAGAATGTGGTTAGTGGATATTTCCTATTATGAAACGCTTAAATATACATATATATATATATATTATATATATATATATATATATATATATATATATATATATATATATATATATATATATATATATATGTGTGTGTGTGTGTGTGTGTGTGTGTGTGTGTGTGCGGAATTTTTATCATGAAACCGTCCTCTGTTAACAAGGAAGATGCCAGAAAAACCCACCACTACCAAAGTCACATTTTTAAGTACGGAATCATGGATGAATCCATAATTATCACTTATACATTCACACTTACTGAACGCTGAATCGCGGATAGTTTTGTTGTGCAGAAAACTTTCTCAACGGGAGCCGCTTCATTGGAAGTTGCAAGTAGCTATGCTCAGCTATTCCGTAACAAGCATTAGGTTAGTTGAGCATAGGTAGAAGCGATATTACGTGTTACCTTCAAAATACTGTCGCTTTTGCTAATATTAGGTTATATGTCATGTTGACTCCCTTTTATCCTATTATAAATCTTGTTTCAAAGCAGTTTTCCTTTAAATAATTTTGTCTCCCGATAACCCACCCGAGTTTTCGTATATTTTAAAGAGTTTTCGTATTTTATTTTCATGCGGTTAACTCTACATAACCCAGTCTACTTTTTTTTTTTATGTATTTTAAGGTTTCTTGAAACATTTTTTTAAGATCTGACTCATGATACGATAATCCATTCAATTCATCCTAATATTTTTCAGATTTTAAAATTTCCAAAGGATTAAGTTTCATTTACTAGCCTCATTTATGACGACTTAGCCTGTTTAAACCACTCTGCTGTTTTTATGATTTAAGAGTTATCAGAATTCTTTGATGTCTACGTCTCTTTCGTATGATATCTTATCCCTTTTAACCCTACCCAATTTTCTTAATATCCTAGAATTATTGAAGTATTTTCTTTCACTTCATGCATCGGTCTCATGAACCCCATTCGTAATTTTTATGTATTTTAAGATTTCTCGCAGTCATTTTCCCACACAATTCCACATCTTGGTATACCCCTTCTTTTTGTTTTATTTTATTTTATTAAATTTAATATATTTATTTGTTTATCGATTTATTTTAAGATTTGTCCAAATACTTCCCTCGAAATATCTCTTCGGCATTACCATCTAATGAGAAAAATCCCCAATGAGAGATCTTCCCTAGCATTTGATCTCATCGCTCATGCATCCCTCTCATGATAACCAACCTCGTTTCTTTTTTTTCCGAATGAGAGAGGGTTGCGGTAGGTGTCATATGCAGGCGTCGTTTGGGCTTTTTTTGCTCGCGTCTCCTGCGGCCCGCCGGAGTGAAATGTTTACTCTCGTTTTCTTTTATGTCGTTTTCCTTGCCAGGTATGTTTTCCGGTTTATGTGTCCGTGCGCTGGTTTTTAGAATCAGTTTTTAAGTGTTTTTTCCGCAATTTATTGAAATGAATGATTGGTCTTGTTGTTTTATTTAAAACTGAGTAAGACCAATAATCATCGTCATCTACATTATCACCAGCATCAGCATAATAATAATAATAATAATAATAATAATAATAATAATAATAATAATAATAATAAGAAGAAGAAGAAGAAGAAGAAGAAGAAGAAGAAGAAGAAGAAGAAGAAGAAGAAGAAGAAGAGAAGTAAGAACATTTTACAATTATTATTATTATTATTATTATTATTATTATAACCCTCACTAAAAAATTTATTTATAACCCATATGATTAGTGTACTGTGCTAGTATCGTGAAAAATGAGGGTAACATGAGAGAGGGTCGACCACAAAGTCCCGATTCTAAAGACGTTACATACTGTCTCAAAGCTCAGACAAAGATGATTGTTTGCTGCCTACCTACACAGTGACCAGTGGTGAGAGAGGCTGGCCCGGGCCTGGACGACGGCAAGTTCCGCCCATAAGGGGCGTTATTCGTGTTTATATAATCTTTTAGCCAGAGATTTTTCATCTTTTCGTAGCAAGAAAATTGACTCATTCAGATTTTAAATGCCACTGTGCTGTTTTGAAAAGGTCGGCATTAAAAGCAGAATAGCACAAAAAAGAAACAGTTAGAAAGCAATTTGGCTGGTATGAATAAGAAACAAAAGACTTTCAGGTAAAGTTCAAGAAACCGGAAGAATTGTATTCACACTCGTTATTATATACATACATACATACATACATACATATATATATATATACATATATATATATATATATATATATATATATCTATATATATATATATATATATATATATATATTATTTATACATATATATTATATATAAATTTATATGTGTATACGTAAATACATACATACAGGCGCTTTTATAACAGTTTTCCTCTTAAACGGTTTTTGTTAAGCATGTGTCAGTTTCTGGTCAAAATACATTAGTCTGCGTACTTTTCACCAGAACCTGACGCGTGAGAATCGGAAAATCATATATATATATATATATATATATATATATATATATATATATATATATATATATATATATATATATATATATATATATATATATATATATATATATATATGTATACATATACTGTATATATATTTTAGTATATAACCTAGCCACTTTCACGGGTGCAGGTCCCAAGCCCGGATAAATAGGGAGGGTTGGTGTCAGGAAGGGCATCCGGCCGTAAAAGTCTGTGCCAAAACCATGGAATGACGGCGACCCCATATAAAAATGGGAACAAGCTGGGAAGAAAGAAGATATATATTTACAGTATATATACATTTACACATATACATGAATACGTATGTATGTATATAAATATATATAATATATATATATATATATATATATATATATATATATATATATATATATATATATATATATATATATATATATATATATATATATATATATATATATATATATATATATATATATATATATATATGTAAAGTGTGTGTATGTTTGTTGTGTGTGTATACGATGGTAATGTTAAAAGTTTTTCTTTTCTGACGAACATTGTAAATAGTGTGATAATAGCTTTCGAATTCTCTTAACAAATGAAAAAAAAAACGCTTTCAGGCATAATTCAGGACTCAATAGAATTTGGTTCATGTATATATATTTATTTTTTGCATGTTGGGGAAGAGGCGAAACAAGGAAGTTCAGGAATTGAATTTGGGAGTGTGAACAATAAAAACACCGGGAAAAAAATCCTGCGGGCGAGAAGTTTTGAGGGGGGCGACTTTCGAAAAAGATCGAAGAATGAACTTTGGCACAAAAGCGAGAAGGAAAGAAGAGAGCCAAGACAATAAAGGGGAAAAGGGAAGGAAGGTAAAAATTTAAAGGGGGAAAAGAGAAGAAATTAAAGATTAAAAATACCGGGAAGAGGAATAGAAAAAATCTAAGTTTTAGAGATATATTCAGAATTTTACGAGTTATAAGAGTTATAAAATGTGAGCTGTTCTACTAAGGGGAAACCAGGAGTTTTAACTATGCTTAGACTTCATCCAAAAATCTTTATCCAGTATGGAAAAATCTTTCTGGTGTCAGTGTTATTATTAGAGATTCCCATTGTCTAATACTTTTAAGTCGTCTCACAGTTCATATATTTAATGTATATACTAACTGTTCCATACTTCGAATAATTTATCCAGTTAGTGACCTCCGAAAACCGAACAAAGTAAAAGCAAGAGAAGGAGGATAATAAAAAGAAAGCACAAGACAGACGTGCCGCTCCGAGATCTGTCGTTGTGATAAAAAGAAGAAAATATGAAAGTGCCCCCAACAAGATAATTTAACTAACAAGGCGAGGCCAAGAAGAAGAGGTAAGGAAAATTTCAAGAGGCTCATTTGCATAAACTCACCGAGTCGGACTAAGGAGTTGGGCCGCGGGGGGGTGGGGTTGGAGTTGGACCAAGGGCGCTAGGAGTGATGTATTGGGAGGGGTGGAGGGCCAGATCCAAGGAAGTGGGTTTCATGCTAAAACGGGTTATTTTTGGGGGACGTTCCCGTTAGTAGGACTATCGGGATGGCGGTGGGGGAGGGAGGGGGAAGGGCGGGGTCTGGTCTACTTGTTCCAAGAGTCCAACTATACGATGTTAGGGATCTACATCTACAAAGTCAAACTTGTGTAGAAAATTCGGGAGGGTTCTCCGGGACCCGGAACGACGGAAGAGTGGGCCTGTGGGTTTCTGGGGATTTGTCTGTTGTCGGGTCTTTGGTTATGGGTGAGGGGGGTGTTAGGGGGCGGTTGCCCCGTGTTCATATGACTGCTTACATATGCTGGTCGTGTCTAGAACTCGGTTGCACTTGTCTTTGCATACGGAATGGGGCTCGCATTAACTAACTGAATTTTGCTTACATTGGGGAGGTCCTCTTACCGTTCTTTTTCTTCTTTTTCTTCATTTTATTCATTTTCTTATTCGCGTTTTCTGCACGGCTGATGATTGGGCGTCTGGGCTAAGTTGGTGATGGGGGCGGGGTGTTGTGGATGTGTGTGGGGTGGGTGGGGGGCCGGAGGATGTTGTCAATAGAAACCGCCTTGAGTAATGATGATAATATATTTTACGACAATATTTATATTTCTTCTTCTTCTTCTTCTTCTTCTTCTTCTTCTTCTTCTTCTTCTTCTTCTTCTTCTTTTTATTATTATTATTGTTGTTGTTGTTGTTATCAGTAACAAAGTAATAGCTTCAAAGAAAAACGTAGCGAAATATGTAATTGTGCAGTCATACACATGCGTGTTTTTCATTATTATCTTTAAAACTACTTCGCTTAAATTCTTCGTAAACTGTAGTTTTTTTAAGCGTTTTGATTTAACTTCTTTCGACTTATTATTCTCACATGTTCTTATCACTGTTTGGTTATTTTTTACATGTAGGCTGTTTGAATCTTTCATGCAGATAGCTACTTGTATGAAAAGTTAATACTGTTGCAAAACTTGTAAAGGTATGTGATTACATATTCTCTCTCTCTCTCTCTCTCTCTCTCTCTCTCTCTCTCTCTCTCTCTCTCTCTCTGTCTCTCTCTATATATATATATATATATATATATATATATATATATATATATATATATATATATATGTGTGTGTGTGTGTGTGTGTGTGTGTAAGGCCATACCAATCTATAGAAACATCCTCTGTAATTTCAAAGCTTTTTACGCTAGTTCTTGTTGAATATTTGCATAATAATAATAATAATAATAATAATAATAATAATAATAATAATAATAACAACAACAACAGCAACAACAACAACAACAACAACAACAATAATAATAATAATAATAATAATAATAATAATAATAATATAACAACAACAAATGGAACAAACAACAACAACAACAACAATATAATAATAATAATAATAATAATAATAATAATAACAACAACAACAACAACAACAACAAAAACAATAATAATAATAATAATAATAATAATAATAATAATAATAATAATAATAATAACAATAATAACCTTGCAGTAGGCTCCCTAAAGTATCACAAAATCATGATATATAGATATCTGTAGTCTGATAGTTTTGTACAGTTTTGCGCTGATTACTACACACCTCTTCCAGTTTACCTCGAAAGGCACTGCATAAAAGCTGTTAAAGCTCCTGAAGACCACGAGAATATATTCGTATGTATATGTGATTTTATTTTACCCGAATAATGATATTATTTTATATCAGTCTTTGCAAACTCACCGGATATTGAGTTATAACTCGAGGCCCTGTTTACGCTCGGGGGCCCTTTCTCAGAAGACAAGCCTCGGAACCCTCGGTAAGGCTGACCTTGTAAATCACAAGAGCAACTCCAGTGAGAAGGTAGAATATAAAGGCGGGAGATGAAACAGATTTTCTCTCTCTCTCTCTCTCTCTCTCTCTCTCTCTCTCTCTCTTCTTGTTTATAGAGTTCTCTCCAAACCTGCCGCATTAACTTCGATTTCTTGTAACCTCTCTCTCTCTCTCTCTCTCTCTCTCTCTCTCTCTCTCTCTCTCTCTCTCACTGTAAAATGCTTAAATATATATACATATAAATGTATATATATGTATGCATGTATGTATGAAGGATACGAAGTTATAGGCTTAAGTGCCGTTGAGAGAGGATTTAGAAATTTTGTTAGGTATATATATATCTGTTCCGTAATCTTATTAATGAACTGCTGAAGAAATACACGAAACAAAAATAAATATGGAAAGAGAGTTATATATATATATTGTATATATATATACATATATATATGTATATGTATACTGTATGTATTGTGTGTTCGTATTTGATGGTGTCATTAGTTTTGTATATCTCATATTTATACTTTTAAATATGAGGCCATAAATAACCCTTTAACATTTGATATATTAAGTCGTGACGTCTGATTACATAAACCAGTCAATTAATTAGTGTCTGCAAACCTACACACACACACACACACACACAGACACACAGATATATATATATATATATATATATATATATATATATATATATATATATATATATATATATATATATATATATATATATATATATGAAAATGATGCTTTATAATACTAGCCATTTTGTTAAGATTAGCTTTTTTTTTATAAAGGCTGGTTTTTTCCTGTCGTTTTCTCGCTAAAGCAAGCTCCCTTTTAGTCACTGTTCTAAGAAAGTTCCTTCATTGCTCAAGGTTTAACTAGAGTTCTTCCCGTAAAGTGGGTTTCTTTGTGCAAAAGATTAAAGTAATGAAATTATTGATATTATTATTATTATTATTATTATTATTATTATTATTATTATTATTATTATTATTATTTATTGCTCACATGAGCCTGAGCGCTTGCTTCGGCTGCAATTCTCGGAAGATGCTTTTGCCGCCTGGTAATCTTGAGCACGCTTAATGTTTTATGCTCGTAATCTCTTCATATGCTTTGATTTTCAGTTTCTTTTCTAAGGGCATTTGTCTTTTTTTCAGAATAATTTTTCAAAAGATTCATTGCTGCTCTTTTAATACATACATTTATTACCGATTTCTCTTAAGAAAATGTGTTATTCATTTTATTATTAATTTATTGCAAGCATTTTCCGCATAGTTTATTCTCATAGAGCATACAATTACTTTCAGACGTTATTATTCGGAGGGCATTTGTTTACCGTCGGTTCCTGTTCCTGGAAATGCACCTCAATGCAAGCTAAATCCTCTTGGTGAAGAAACGGAAAATAATAAAAACGAACAAACTAACTGCAAAGCTTTCCTTCTCCTTCACCCATCCCCAGCGTCCTATCTCTTGAGTAAATATTTGTGTGCTTGCACGCGCGTGCATATGTGCGTGTTTGTGTGTGTGTGTGTGTGTGAGAGAGAGAGAGAGAGAGAGAGAGAGAGAGAGAGAGAGAGAGAGAGAGAGATTAGATTGTGGCGCACGAGGTCAGGTCCCCACAGAGGGTTTTTCATCTTTTTTTTAATTTGAAACCGATTAACTAATATTATCTGAGGCAGAATTCATATTTATAAAAATAAATTCTGTGTAGGAAATTAAGTGCATGTCACAGGCATACACACCCAAACCCACACCCGCCCACACAAACAAAGCAGGACAAACAAAACAAACAAACCCTTTCAGGAGGAAGGAGTTGATTTATCTTAGTTTAAAAGAACAACACTCAGGCGCGTCTCTCTTCATGTCGGGAATAAAAGGAGTCGGGTCGGGAGGAAAGACAATTAAGATGCCTGCGATGAAGAGGGGAGGGAGGGATTGAGGGTGGGGGGGAGGAGGTTTCTCACTCTTTTTCGCTTCCTTGAAGGAGGTGATGAAATGATATAGTTGCGGAAAAGAGTGGGATTGGTTCATTTACGTGTTCGTGTAGTCATGGTCGTCCTATTCATGTATACATGGTCATCCTATTCATATATTCATGGTTTCTATTCATCTATACATGGTCGTCCTCTTTACGGATTCGTGGTCTTCCTATATTCATGTATTTATGGTCGTCTTGTTCATTTATTCATGGTCGTCCTATTCATGGGTACATGGTCGTCCTGTTCATATATTCATGGTCGTCCTATTCATGTGTACATGGTCGTCCTTTTCATACATTCATGGTCGTCCTATTCATGTGTACATGGTCGTCCTGTTCATACATTCATGGTCGTCCTATTCATGTGTACATGGTCGTCCTGTTCATATATTCATGGTCGTTCTGTTCATATATTCATGGTCGTCCTGTTCACGTATACATGGTCGTCCTGCTCATGTGTACGTGGTCGTCCTATTCATATATTCGCGGTCTTCCTATTCATCTATACATGGTCGTCTTGTTCATGTATTCATGGTCGTCCTCTTTATGCATTCGTGGTCGTCCTACTCATGTATTTATGCTCGTCCTGTTCATTTATTCATGGTATTCCTATTTACGTATCCATGGTCTTCCTATTCGTGTATTCATGGTTGTTGTGTTCGTTGTATATATGGTCCTCCTTTTCATGTATTTATGGTCGTCCTGTTCATGTATTCACGTCTTCCGATTCATGTATTCGTGGTCGTCCAGTTCATGTATTCATGGTCGTCCTGTTCATGTATTCATGGTCTTCCGATTCATGTATTCATGGTCGTCCAGTTCATGTATTTATGGTCGTCCAGAGCATGTATTCATGGTCTTCCTATTCACGTATGCATGGTCTTCCTGTTCATGTATTCATGGTCTTCCGAGTTATGTGTTCATGGCCGTCTTGTTGTTGTATTTATGGTATTCCTATTCATGTATTCATGTTCATCCATTCATATTCATAATGTATAATATATAATGTAATTTTGTAAGTACAAATGACTTAACTTTTATAATTCCTCATACACTTTGAATCTGCTTTCCCCTGTGATTTTCGATATCTGAATGAGATAGATGTTTATAAATGAACTGAGATAAACAATATAAATTCATATCATACTCGTTTCATGATGGCCAGTGCTTATCTTACACTCTGTGGCGTGTAAGTTCGAATCTTACTTTGGAAGTTAGAGCCTTTTTCAGTTTTTTCCCATTTTGGATCTCAGGCTTTCAATGGAAACCGAGAAGTTAAGATGCTGTTGTGGCTATATATATACTGTATATATATATATATGTATATATATATATATATATATATATATATATACATATATATATATATACATATATATATATACAGTATATATATATGTGTGTATATATATGTATATATATTTATATATATATATATATATATATATATATATATATATATATATATATATATATATATATATACTTGTATGTCTAAAAATATACACAAACCAGAAGCCGCACCGCCATACCAACCCTCCAGCGGGACTGAAAACGTTCCCAAAGATAACAGAAAGTCTCTCTTATTAACCAGAGGGACAATCAAGAGAGAAGGGACGCCGACGTTATCTCGGGAACTGCATTGTAAGGACATCTGGGTGATTTGCCCCCTCTCTTATCTCTGATTGGCCCTTTTGGCCGTCTAGGGCGCCGCCCATGCCACACCCGAATGAGGGTGGGTTTTTGTAACTTTTTTTTTTCGCCAAGGAAATGTTTTCCAGATCGTATAGATAGAGATTTAACTCGTTCCAAAGGAAAATTCGTGTAGGCGTTCACTTTCATAGCGAAGGAACAGAGAACGTGTTGATTATTATGAGATAACAGATGTTAATGCAAAAGTGTAAGTGCAAAAAATAGCTACACCGATGGCAGCAGAAAACGGAGAGCAAGTTACTTGGCTGAATATTTCCCCGATAAAACCACACGGAGCACTTCCAAGCCTCAATCCTGCAGAAATTTTCAGTTTTTTAACTAAATGTTCACAAGTGAGCAGTCCTGCTTCATGATAGACATAGTGATTGGATTTATGAGACTTTTCGAATCTTTTTAATGGCCTTATGGTAACCTAATGCAAACTGTTTCAATGAATCATTCTTTTTATTATCACCAATCCACAATTCGGCGCCATATATTTGTAAACCACATTTAATAAAGAGAATCAAGACCACTTTTCTGTCAACAAAATGAAATTATCTCAGTAAATTTGAATTCTGTGTACAATTTACCTCGTGTACGATCTGTGTCTCCAGTATTTTTTAAATCAGTTTAATTAAATAGATAGATATATACATATATACATTGATATGCACACACGCACACACAGACACACAGCCGATGGGTTTAAGACGTCACTGAACTTCGTTAGTTCTCGTGTTCGGCGGTTCAAGCCCGAGACGACGAACTACTTACCAATTATAATTCCTTTTGGTATATATATATATATATATATATATATATATATATATATATATATATATATATATATATATATATATATATATATATATATTATATATATATATATATATATTATATATATATATATATATATATATTTATATATATATATATTGTGTGTGTGTGTATGTATGTATGTAATTATAATTGCTCAAAACGAATCTAAAACCTCAAATATGTTATTCATTAAAAAAGAACATTATAGTAAGTTGTAGCATAGCCATGCCAGCTATTTTTACATAAAGTCTTACTGATTTAAGAGCATTTATTTAATTTAAATTTCCTTGAATTAATACAGCGATCACCGCTACACGTGTTTTTTTTTATCACATATGCAAGTTGAAATAATTTTCCCAAAAGACAAATTATTTACCTTTTGAAATTATGGCACAGTTCGTGAGAGTTAATATAAAAAAAGTTATTTTTCATTAAATCCCTAAGAATATATATATATATATATATATATATATATATATATATATATATATATATATATATATATATATATATATATATATATATATACAATGTATATGGCAGTGAAAATGTTTAAAACTCATTTTCCTCCCTTTTATCTATAGGATTTTCTATTATGGTTACCTTGTAGGCACAGATTATTTTTGTTATACACACACACATATATATATATATGTATGTGTGTGTATGTGTACGTAGGCATTTAATTATGCCAGTCTGTTTATACATACTGACACCAGGTTAGCATAACAAGACACTTGACGTCGATATCGAAAACTCATTAGTAGTAAAGTTGCTTCTCCTAGTAATATTATTTCCAGGGAATATTTATTTAGCCGTATATTCCCTCGGCTCGCGAATATCAAATTTCCCCTTGGAAAGGGGGTTGAGGGAGGCTGGCTGTAGTTTCCCCTCGGGCGAGCGGAGGAGAGATAAAGATACCATCGCCATGGCTGGAGTTGCAACAAATATAGCATAAATGTTGCAGGAATCCGCACATTGCAGTGGTTTTATGCATCTATAATTTAGTTCGTATCGGCAGGTAGCTCGCATTTGCACGCTTTCACATTTTCTAACCATCTCGAGCTGTTGACACGCCTCCGATAGATATACGTGTTCCAGGCAGGGCGGAAGGATACTTTTTAAGGCTGCGAAGGATTCGTTTTAAGGGTGCGGAGTCCTGGGCGACTGTTTGTTTATCCTTTGGCGAGGGTACGTCTCAACGTAGAATTGAGCGAAGGAGACCCTGCTTGCTTGATATATGCTGTAGCCATTGGGATAAGTTCGTCTTGACGGTTAGTTATTGGCAATTAGGGCTGTCACTTCATTTGTTATGAACCCCCACTTTTTCTTCCATTTTCTTGTTTTCTTCAAGTTTGGGCTTGTTGAGGGCTTTAAGTTAAATTAGAAGTTATCGCATTTTGCAAACCTGTCAGTATTCCTGCACACCTACCGGTAGTCATACATAGTCTATCGTATACATAAAACGCCTTTGAATGCTTGTAGATACCTTCTTTGACTGCGAGAAACACGTTCATAATGCCGATCACCTTGGATGCGAATTTGCATCTATTGTTTTGGCTCCGCCACAGATATTTCTATTGTCTGCATTGGGTGCATCATTGCATGCAGTGGCTTGGAAGGAGAGTTGATGGTCGTCTAGGGCTGTGGGGCAGTTGCTATGGACGAGAATAATAACTGATTGCTAGTATGGAATAGCTGTTGCTTCTTCTTCTTCTTCATCTATCCGGATTGGTAGATGTTGTGTGGACGGACACCCTTTGTATCCTATGATATATGGGAAACATTATAGATTTTCATTCCAATGGCAAATTCTTAGTTTTTGACACTTTAGAATTGACAGAATAATTCTCCAGTACTTTGATTTAATAGGGATATATATATATATATGGTATATATATATATATATATATATATATATATATATATATATATATATATATATATATGTGTGTGTGTGTGTGTGTGTGTGCGCGTGTGTGTGTATATAATTTGTTCAGTGCTCTCTCATTACGTACACATGCCCAAACCACCTTAATTCATCTAGATCATTGGTACTGCAATCATGTACGTGAGAACCACCTTACCAGCTTTAATTAGAAATAAATTTTTCTTCAGATGAAATACCGTTTAAAGCAATAACGCTTATACAAGCCCAAATTTGCCCGGGTACCCTCAGGAGGCCATTAGTAACCTGATTTTGAATGCCATGTTAAGGTAAAACGTAAAATAGTTATAATTTCTCGCGTTCAGTAATGCCTAATCATTGTTAAAGAATATGAAACCAATCCTTATTAGCTGTTCCATCAAATTTTATTGTTATTCTTCACATACTTCGCAAATGCTTCGTTTCAGCAAGTTTCCCTTGGTCTCACTGAGAAACCCAAAATTCATTTGTCTGATGAGAAGGCGAAATTTATGCAAATAGAAAGGACATGCTGATAAATTGTCGGGCAGAAGCGTTGTGTAGAATAAGAGGAGGGGGAAGTAATGAAACAAACAAAAACACCGAGCAGTGAAAGTGCTTTAAATCGCCAGACAGATGAGGACTAAAAATAAAGGCCAGCAAAAAGATGTCAGCATGGCAGTCACTCACGAGCGTCAATAAGGAATAAAAAAAATGGTGGCAGTAAGAAAATGTAATGAAGACAGTCAGACGCGAAGATAAAAACAGGCGACGACACTCAAGAAACGTAGAGGGACGTCAAAACGAACGGCAGCTAAGGAACAAAAACAAACAAACAAACATAAGCAATCGGACGTCTGTGGAATTCGCTGCGCTCGCTTTGAAAATCTGGTATGCTCGATGTTTTATTCAGCGAACAGGTGGTGTGTAACGTCCACCCATAAACATGAAATAAAAAAAAAAAGCATAAGAGAGAGAGAGAGAGAGAAAGAGATTGTGCAACCTGGTTTTAGCGAAGTAAATTACTGTCTCCTTTTTGATATCACTAAATAGAAATGTTTGGTTTTGAATTGTAGAGCTGTAGACCTCAATGCTTTGGAGAGCGCTAGGGATTTTCTCCCTTTTTTTTTTTTTTTTTTTGCTCATTTTCGGTTGAAGCAGGTACAATTGCGCGCCTTGTCTTTTAGAAAACGCACAAAATGAAGCAGAAATAAGAGGGAGATAAAAAAACGCCATATACGCGCTTCCACAATGTTGAAACTTGCGTCCGTCTGAAACCAGTACTAGACCGGTATAAAACGAGGATTGTGTTGTAAGATAAGAATAATCTTCGCGTGTTATGTTGTGTACCTGCCAGACGAAAAACGACAGAAGAGAGAGAGAGAGAGAGAGAGAGAGAGAGAGGAGAGAACTAGAGAGAGAGAGAGAGGTGATGCTAATATCTTAGATGGCAGATATGTTTATTCGACCACTTTTAAGAGCGGTTTATGTGGCGAAGATAGTAGTATTGAAATTTGGTCCATCTGTTTATTTGAAATTTTAAGAGAGGTATGTATATATATATATATATATATATATATATATATATATATATATATATATATATATATATATGTATTGTGTGCATGTGTGCGTGTTTATCTATCTGTATATATATATATATATATATATATATATATATATATATATATATATATATATATATATATATATATTATATTATATTATATATATATATTATTATATGCATACATACATACATACATACATACAATTTAGTGATGGCTTTTAAACGCTCGTTCAACAGAGTATCATCAAATTTATCATGATGTGCCTCAGTTTAATGAGAACTAAACGGCGAAATTTACTGCAAGAGATAATATGATAAACGATGAAAACACGACATTCTTCCTTCAAGGCCGCTGACAAACGGCGACGGGATAATTGCTGCTTTGTGGCGAAAAATACAGCGGGATGACCTTGCGAAAATCAGAATAGAGAAGCAGCAGAACCGGGAGGAATCTGAAAAGTATCAGAAGAAATAGGAGAAGTAGTAGTCTGTAAGATGTGAAAAGTATATGGAAAATATTAGAGTTCAGAATAGAGGAATTAATTTTACCAGCAGATTTCATTATGTATAAGTACCAGAGGCAGTGGAACTGAAAAGAAGCATTACAATATAAATACGAATAGAATAGCAGTAAGAGACAGATAAGAAAAGCAGCAAAGGCAGGGAAATTCACTCGAGAAAGAAGGCAAAACGTTAAGAACAAAATATCACTATAATAGAAACTTGAAATAAAAGCAAATGTGAAGATAACCGGTGCAGCGGAGAAAAGAATTGGAAAGTAAGTCTTGGGCTGGTGGGGGCGGGGGAGGGGTAGGGGAGGTGGAGAGGGAGAGGGGAGAGAATCTAAAGAGTACCATCATCAGGGGGGAACTGTAGGAAGAAATGTCGCGCCTTGTTATTGTTTTGACGAAAGTTAAGATAAATGTCAACATCAACAAAGTTAAAAGCATGAATGATGTAAGCAAGTGGGTACTCGTTGTCGTTATTATTGTTGTTATTGTGACGTGTCGCACTAAGTAAGGAAAAGGAAAATAAATCCTTATTTCACACTTCAAGTATAAAGAACCCAGTCTTTGTAGTGCACATAAAAATACTGTAGTTGCATTGCGAGTCTTTGGTGATAAAAATTCCTGCAGAATTGGTGAACATTTCTCATATGTCAGGGATATAATAATCGGACATAATTAAATATTGCGGTTTATAAAATCGGATTTGCTATTTATAGTCGTGACGCTGCAAAAGTTTACCCGTTTCACAGACTAACTTTGAAAGTTTAGATACAAAATTCTTGAATCGATTAATAAAGTAGTTAAGATACCAAGTATTTATCGCGTATTAAAGTTTAGAATCGGTTCTTAAATGTTTTCGTCGAATATTCGAGCTTGTCTAAAGCACCCAGTTCCTTTGATGAAAGAAAGATCTTAAAAATCTGTTTTATATCATAGCGTGAATTCTCGTACATGAGAGATCTGAAATCATTAAGCACAAAACCCCTTGCTACTCATGACTGAAATCTGATATCACCTCATATAACACTATACCCTATATACGGTGAATAACATTTCATACATTTTTATTCTTATTTTATTCTCGTACATGAGAGATCTGAAATCATTAAGCACAAAATCCCTTGCTACTCATGAATGAAGAAGTCTG
>NC_089755.1:34060120-34145120 GCF_040412425.1 Macrobrachium rosenbergii
TCGTGTACATGTTTATTTTTCAGGATATTCATGAAGTCTCTCTCTCTCTCTCTCTCTCTCTCTCTCTCTCTCTCTCTCTCTCTCTCTCTCACACACACACACACACACACACACACACACACATGAAACTACAAACATGGAAATATCATTGTTATCCTTAGCATGGCTGCAGTAGGGCAACGCAGATCTATTAGGTATCCACCGGGAGTCTTACCAAGCGCTGAAAAATAAACTTTGTTGTTCAGTTTTTATTTTGTTGGTAAACGAGTTTCTTGCGCGAGTCCCGGGATAAATATCTTGTTTTCCGTCTGCGTTCATAAACAAGCAATTTGCAAGTAAATTTCTTGTTGGTTGGTTTATTTGCAATTGCTGTTTCTTCGCAAATAGACTCCGCGGAAGCTTAGCATCTGTTTGTTTCGTTTTTATCTTTCGATTACCTCGGTTTGTCTTTCATTATTTAGAGAGTGTTTGTGAATATCCTCGGGTTTTCGTATGAATCTGGGTTATCTGAGTGAGTATATTGTTTGCTTTTTGTGTGGATTATTCATTTGTCGTATATTCCATGAAACAAATATTACGCGACACATTTTTAGTTTCAGTTTGTTATTTATAATTTCTAAAATCGAGCTGTTATGGTGTAATGAGATCGTTTGTGTACTTTTTTTCTATTAGTTATTAGCTGTCTTCCAACAACCACTTCACAAACAAATACCTTGAGTGTAGTTTCTAACTACTTTGCTCCTTCACCAACAAACAAAACGCAATTGATTTTTTGTATTGGTTTTTTCCTTTTTTCCTGATGTGTGGAAATGAATATTTCTCATATAAACAGCTTTAGAGTTATTGTTGAATTATGTGTTTTTCTGAAAAAAAAAGTACACGTTAGTTTAAATGTAAAGAAGCATGCCACGTCCAAATTGTTAATAGGCTTCTAAAATTGTTTTTACCCTTAACCAACTATACAGTATGACAAAATGGAACAAACACAAGAAGGGCAATGTGTTCACTCATACTTCATGTGTTCCCGTATATCCATCCTTCTTCCCCCATCCATCCCCGCGAAAAGACGACGTATGCAGCATCACACGGGCAAAACAAGCAGTTTCCAAGCAAATCGTTTATGCGCATTTTATTTTCCCCCATTCTTATTTTCCTCTCCTCTCGCCAACAGAAAATATACAACATCATCTGGCAAAAGAAAAACAAGCGAGTAATAACACCCCTCTTGCAAAAGGAGCAAGTAGGAAGAAGTGGCTCACCTCTTCATTTTCTACCCCCGCCCCAACCCCTCCCCGCCAACCCCGCGTGTTTTCAGGGATCTCTTTCCGTATGCAGAGCGAATGTTTGCGCTCTTCGTTGCGGGCGGCCTGATGCGATTCTTGTGTTTAAGACTTGCCCGAAAAGGATGTTAATTTCGGCCTCGCGCACGGACGAAATTGTGTTTGGGGAGCTTTTATGTAGATACATATGTGTGTATATATAATGTATACTGTATATACACACAGTGTATATGTATGTATATATATATATATATATATAGTATATATATATATATATATATATATATATATTATATATATATATATATATATATATATATATATATATATATATATATATATATATATATATATAGTGTGTTTGTCTGTGTGTGAACACACACGTATTTAATGTGTTTAGGGAGGGTGCACGTAAGTGTTAGGAGTCATAGATTCCATAAATATACATGTATATATGTGTGTTTTGTGTATGAAGAGAGAGAGAGGAGAGAGAGAGAGAGAGAGAGAGAGAGAGAGAGAGAGAGAGAGAATTACGATCCTATTCGTCTTTACGCTTTATTAGGTAATGACTCTTCAATCATCCACGTGTGTAATTCATGTCAGTGATATTCCTGGACTGGATAGATGGTGGAGGAAAAGAGAGAGAGAGAGAGAGAGAGAGAGAGAGAGAGAGAGAGAGAGAGAGAGAGAGAGAGAGAGAATAGTGTCATGTAAGGAGTTATTTTTCTTGAATTAGTGATGATGCTGATGAATTGAATGTAATCATGGCGTCTCAGGCCTCATTGTAACTGACTGCCAATCTTGAAGCCTTTTGTAAGTTTTGCCTGTAGTCGTTAAAGATATATATTCTAGTAATAGGATCTGGCAATTGTGATGGTCACCCACCCCAACATTGACCAGACCCGGTGTTGTGCACTGTCTCCGCGAGAAATTACGGATACTTGCGCGTTCTTTTACAATAAATTCAGTTTACAATTAGCCTAACCTATAGTTTTATTTTATTATTTCCCATGTAGATTATGTATGTTTGTTTCACATCTTTGCAAAGTGAAAGGTTACCTGATATTTGTGTAAATATTCAGTAAGTTACGTGTGTATTTATGTATGTATGTATGCATGTATGTATGTAAAGCGCTATGAATTGAAGAAATGAGTTTTATTCATAATTCGAGTAAATCCACATGAACCGCTTTCCCAACAAATAAAGGAAATTAAGCAAGTAAGGAAAACCTCAATTATACAGAAAATTTGCAACGCTCAGCGGAATGAATGAAACAAATGGGCAGTAATATATCATGAGAAAAGGTAAAAAAAAAAAAAAATATTTTTTTATATAACCGATGAACAAGGTGAATTATGAAAAAAAATCAACCACTTACACGTAAAAAGGAATTTGTAAAAATGCAACTTGGAATGAAAAAACGAACGTGTTAGCAATAAAAGTTAGCCAACTGACTTCACAAAAAGTCATCAACAAATTGAATGGTAGAAAAACAAGCTGAAAAAAATTCACTTGAGTTAATGAAGCTACTTTGCCTAAGAATAATTACCAAACAACACAAAAACATCAACTAGTTCATTAAAAATTGTATGTCGAATTAATGAAAGTAATTGATTACCCCCTCATTCTCCCTGCCGAGGAAAACAATAAAAGAAAAAAAATTCAAACGACAGACAGACTTATTCACGCGGAGTCTAAACAGGGTCCCTCAGAGCGCGCGAGCGAAGGGATTATTTCAGCACTTAAACAACGAATGATACATTTCTGGTTGTAAATTTCGGCAACCGGGATTCCATTCCCGTCTTGTGTGATTCTTTGAAACATGATTTCGGCTCGGAGAATCTCTCTCTCTCTCTCTCTCTCTCTCTCTCTCTCTCTCTCTCTCTCTCAGTATTTTTATCCATTTGGCTTCTGGGGCTGGGCACCGTGCCAGAAATTCCATAACTTCTTGCTGCTACAGTTTTGGGATCGGGAGAGAGAGAGAGAGAGAGAGAGAGAGAGAGAGAGAGAGAGAGAGAGAGAGAGAGAGAGAGAGATTGGCTAAGGTGGAGATAAGAGTTTGATGAATATAAATGTTGAGAGAGAGAGAATAAGGGGTAAGTAAAAAACAGTAAATAGTAACGTATAACGAGAGTGAATTTAAAGACTATCTGAATTATGAATAAGCAATGAAAGAGAAATAGAGACAGAGTAAGTGGGACATTAGAGATAGGTACTAATAACCAGAGTTAATCGAGAATAAATGAACGTTGAAGGAATGATGACGGAAAAACTGTAAGATGTGAAATGAAGTAAAAAGTGCAAAATTAGTAATTCAGACGATACTTCAGGTAATTTATCAGTTGTAAGGTTTGATAATGAAGATTTTAATGTAAGAAGTTACATGAAGAGAAGATATAAGGTATTTATTATTGTCTTGAATTTGAAGGAAAATGAATGATAGTGAAATGCTGCGCGTGGGTCCCGTAGAGTTTTTACTCTCCCAGGCTTGCTTCTAAACAGATTGAACGTATATATACTTACATATATTATGCATACATACATTCATACATATAATATGTGTATATCATGGATTGGGAAAACTTGGTGTGTAGGCTAATCAATGTAGTATTAATTTTGCAGGAATCAAGCTTCCTACCCAGTTGAATTCACGAGTTCCCGATCCGTTCTAGATCTCTGTTAAGGCTATCAACAAATACACTTCGTAAGATTATCTTCGTTTGTATACCAAGCTATCGTGTTTTCTAGGCCCTTCTTCTTCTTCTTATTATTATTATTATTCTTATTATTATTATTATTATTATTATTATTATTATTAAAAAAGAAATTCAGAAATTAAGAATAACCTACGTAAGAGAAATAACAAGAGAACTGACCCGATAAAAGGAATAAACTATGAAATGAGTCGCGTGTTAGCCTGCTCAAAAATAAAAAGGGAAGAAAAGCATTTGCAGCCCGTTTCAGCCTCTGGAATTCCAATGACTCAACTACATGACTAGAAAGATGATTCCATTATGTGGTCACAGCTGGTATAAAAGTTCCGGAAAACTGTACTACTGAACTTCACTAAAAGAGAAGCAAGACTGTTACAGCTAACCCCATATCGTTGGTAAAGATTGAAAACAAGGTTTCCATTATATTTGTTTGTTTTGCATCTTAGTTTAATAAATCACCCTTCCGGTTTGATTTTCTGGCTTATTTTTAGGGGACTGGAAGGGGACATGCTAGTGTCCACAAGATGGAAATCAGAGTCCCTCGTTCACTGGAACGGAAACGAAGACTGTGCCTCTTGACGCGCTGTCGGCTGAAGAGGAGGTTCGGGAAATGAGCGATCAGTTCTAACAAGAAATGAAAAGATTAGAGATGTACTGAGACAGTTAGTGAAGCTTAATTTAGCATTCAGTGTGAGAGGTTTTCGGTCAGAAATTCCTTGTTAGGTTGTAGGCTTATTGAAACGTAGGAATTTGATAAAAGCCAAACATAAAATTAAAACAATAGCGAACAAATTAACTGAAGCCTAATGCCCTGTCGTTATTTGAAACGAGGACTTTGAAATTTAGAGTTTTGACCGAAGGAGAGAATAAATTAACTGAAAGGCCCAGAACTTTTTCTTCATGTTTAAGTTTAATGAACGAGATTTCGTGCCAGAGAGTAAGCCTATTATTACGTAAAGATTTCTTTCCGCCCTCTTCAAGAAAGGTTGAAAGAGGAACTTCAAGTGATTCATTAATTAAGTACGAAGAGACAATTTTCTGTGAGAGTGTCGCACTCACATACTTGTATGATGTCGGTGTGATATGTTTTTATTGAATATTAAAACTGACGTTACAGTAACCATGGTCATTGACGTCGAAAGCAGATTATTTGTTAATGCCTGTAGGGAAGTTTTGATAGATTCTTATGTATAAATTTTCATAGATTTCAGGCATTTCTATAACAAAACAAGAAGAGAGAGAGAGAGAGAGAGAGAGAGAGAGAGAGAGAGAGAGAGAGAGAGAGAGAGAGAGATGGATGGATAATAATCACAGGAAGAGACCGCTTACTCAAAGAAGCGTAAAGGGGGATCCTCCCCCACTGTCTACGGTTTAGGCTTATTGGACGGAACTGGGTTACGCTATAGAATTTAGGCCCCTGTTTCCCAGACCACAGGATCTATTAGGTCATTTAGCACCACAAACGACCGGATACCAAATGAAATCAAATGAGCTCTTGGCTATAAAGGAGTTAGATTAGGTTTGTTCCATTTATAACTCGTAGAGGAATTTATCTATTTGAAGGGTAAAATTTTACGACATTGGTCTGTTGTCATTCATTTTCACTTGTGTCCATAAAAAACTTCAGTTCATTCCGTTTTTATCTATACGTCCGCCATTTCGTTTTTCCTCTCCCAATTTCATTTTCTTCCCAGCCTGGTTTTCGCAGGCCCCATTTCGTTTTGCGTTTGTCCTGTTTTGTTCTCCCAGGCCCATTTCCTTTTTAATTTTACCCATTTTGGTTTCCCAGGCTCCATTTAATTTTGCCTTTCACCCAATTTCTTTCTACAGGCCCCATTTCATTGTGCCTTTCACCTGTTTTGGTTTCCCAGGCGCCATTTCGTTTTTCCTTTCACCCATTTTGTTTCCCAGGCCTTATTCGTCTTGCCTTTCACCCATTTTTCCCACGGCTCAATTTTGTTTAACCTTTCCCCCATTGTGCTTTCCAAGATCCCATTTCGTCTTGCCTTTCACCCGTTTTGTTTTCCCAGGCCCCATTTTGTTTAGCCTATCACCCATTTTGTTTTCTCAAGCCCAGTTTTGTTTGCCCTTTCACCCATTTTGTTTTCCCAAGACCCATTTCGTCTTGCCTTCCACCATTTTGTTTTCCCAGGCCCTGTTTCGTTTGCCTTTCAACCATTTTTTTTCCTAGCCCTATGTCGTTTTGCCTTTCACCTATTTTGTTTTCTTAACCCACATCTCGTTTTGCCTTTCACTCAATCTGTTTTCCCAGTCCCAATTTGGTTGTGGCCATAACTCATTTTTTCCCCTTCCCCTCCCTTTGTTATGATGTCTCATTTTTGTTTTCCCTTTCCTTTTTTCCCCCTTTGCCCATTTTGTTTTTATATCACCATTTTGTTTTACTCTCTCATGTATTTTTGCTGGTACCCGACATAAAAGGAAACTGGCATCTATCATGGACCCTATTGTATTTATTCCCCGCGCTATTGTATTAATCCGGAAGCCTTATTCTGCCGCCATTGTTGTGTTTCCTGAATACAGCGATGTCTTCCTCTTCTCCTCCTCCTCCTCCTCCTCCTCCTCATCCTTCTCCTCCGTCTTCTTCTTCTTCTTCTTCTTCTCTTCTTCTTCTTCTTCTTCTTCCCGTCATTGTAGGAGAAATTGGATTCTCAGAGGTCCTTAGAAAGATAGGCCTCCTTTGGGGGAAGGGATTTTGAAAAACTTTAATCAAGAGATGTTCAAGATTACGATGTCTCTTTCCTGCTTTTTTTCTTTCATAAATCATGGTGTGGGGGAGACATTCATTTTTCGACTAATTTTAGTTTCCATTCCCACCCTCCTTTTTTTTTTTTTTTTTTTGCTGAAGAAGGGGACATGGTAGGATTCTTATTTTTTTTTAATACTCATTCGTTTTTCCACGTGGAGAGGAATTTTAAGGTGTTGTATTAATGTTGTATTTTTGCCAATGGATCCAGCTGTTATATTTGTTAACTGTGCGTTTTTGTTGTTTTTCTGATACGTCTAATTTTGCTGTTGTTCTTCGTCTCCTTTACGTTCGAGTAATAGCTCTTTTATTCTTGGTTAATGGTGCCCGGTTATAGAACTTAATGAAAAAATCAGTATCATCTTTTAAACATCATTATCAGATTTTTGAAATACTTATCTAAGCTTATATTTTTTTAGGTATAAAATGCTGCGTTAGGTCGTACATAGAAGTTTAAATCTCGTTGGATATCTTAAATAGTGATAAATAATTTCGTTGGTTCATGTATCACTGCTTCCGTTTGAATGTACGGAACGTTCTATGATATTCTGGGTGTTTCAGATCCCCCATCTTCAAATTTTCCTCAATTTTTTAAAGGGGGGGGGGTTAGTTTCCTCATTTTGGTTAGCTCCTCCATATCTGTTTACTCTTCCCAAACTTTTCTGTTCTGTCACTTCTTTAGTAAATTATCTCCATAGATGTTTCACTTCTTTTTCTAGTCATTCTGCTTCGGTTTCTTCGCTTACCCATTGTTTTATTACGTTATATTGTTTACAGTATATGTGTGTGTGTGTGTGTGTGAGAGTGTGAGAGAGAGAGAGAGAGAGAGAGAGAGAGAGAGAGTTTGTAATCTACTGCATCCACCAATGCATCTCTGTGTGTTGAGGCGCCTTTGGCCGTGTATTTCAAGTTTGTTTTAGGTTTATATGTTCATGTAAAACAACTGAACACCGACTGAGAAAACCTGTGATATTTCGACTTCATTATATTCATATGTCGTTTTCAAACCTAGATGAGGAATTAAAACGATTGCTTGAATACTGAATTACGTCAGAAATGTTCACTTTAGTATTTATGAGGCATATTTTATAAATTTATATTACATTTACAATTTATACTAAACGTTTAGTATCAGGGTAAATGGTCTGTTCAAGGGGATGAAAGCTATTGTTCTCTTTATAGTATGTATACAATACTGTTCATATAACTCTGGACTTTTCGTCATTTTAGGATGCGTAGTTATGACTCTTATTGCAAATAACTTATCACCTGTAAAATTTCATCCCTCGTTTTCCAATGATCAGTCCATGCAGATTAGCGCGGCATTATTGCATCATCTGCGAACAGTTTTGGTCTGTGTTTTCCCCTCACGAATGTGCATCCAGACGAGTGCGAAATCACTCGATCAACTTGCAAACAATTTTCGCCTCTGTTTTTCCCCGCCATAAAGGTCCATTGAGTGACGGACTCCTCTGGCGAATTATTTGTAAAATTGGAAGAAGATGAAGCCGGTCTTTCAAACAGCTCAGGAGGTCATTTGAGGATAATTATGTTCGATTCTTGCAATTGCTTTCGCGTGGATTTGATTTTTCTTCGTGCCGTCCTGCCGGTTTTAATGGGTTGAAGAGATGGTGCCCCGCTGAATGGTTAATTGGCCCCCATTAATTAATGGGGAGTGCTTCCCTATTACCCTTATTTCCCGGTGACAACTTAATGAACTTCGAGTTATTTATGAAAGTGCCTCGGTAACTCCTCAGGACGAGTCTCTTAATGAACGCATTTTGCAATACTACCAGAGGAAGGGGTCGGAATTAATTTGTTTTAGTTTTTCGTCTCTCGCGAGCGCTTTTAGGAGGAACTTGAAGTAAAGGCGGATGTTATTCTCTCTCTCTCTCTCTCTCTCTCTCTCTCTCTCTCTCTCATACACACGTACAGGTTATTCTTCCCTCTTTCTCTCTCTCTCTCTCTCTCTCTCTCTATCTCTCTCTCTCTCTCTCTTACACACACAGGTTATTCTTCCTCTCTCTCTCTCTCTCTCTCTCTCTCTCTCTCTCTCTCCTCTCTCTTTCTCCCTCTCTCAGTTTATTCTCTCTATCTTTCTCCCTCTCTCAGTTTATTATTTCTCTCTCTCTCTCTCTCTCTCTCTCTCTCTCTCTCTCTCTCTCTCTCTCTCTCTCTGGCTGTTCTTCGAAATAGTGTCGTTTATATTAGGTGATGACTTTTTTTTTGTTGGCCTGTCTGTTGTTTGCCTTCTGTTAGCCGTAACGAGTATATATATATTTTTTAAATCGATTATCGAGCAGGAAATTACTCTCAACGGCAGCCGTGTTTTTATTTGCTCATTATGTTGTTTGAGTGCTTTTGTGTTTGTTCATATTCATGGTTTTTATTCATCGAATGATGCGTGAATTATTTTGCAGATTGTCGTTATTACTTTTATGGCTATTTGCTCGTCGATTAAATGGCAAATTTATATTGCTAGAATAATTCATTGATTGCTTTTGTCAACGAATTACCAGTGGTATTATTGTTGTTGTTTTTATCGTCGTTGCTGCTGTTACTGGTTTTCGTTCTTTAGGTATATAGGGGGCTATGCGTTTATTTGTCGCCGTAATTCACCGTCTTTTGCTAATCATTTATTTACACTGCCGCAGGTGAATTATAATTATTGTTGATGTGTTGTTAAATATATAGAAACTGACACTGTTAATACCCCCTTCTCGTCACTTTTGTTGCTATTGGGTATTTAATATTTCTGCTCTTTTTGTTGTCTTGTTGACTGCAAACACACGTCGAAAACTTATCGTGTACGTATCATAGACAGTTGAAAACCCGCCGACGAGTTATCATTACCTGCTGACTCATCAGTAGCCAATTGCCTGATTCCCACAGGTCTCACGTGGGTGGGCGTAGAGGGGGAATACGGCCCTGTTATGTGTGTTTGTTGAGTCTTTAAATCTTCAAACTTTACAGCTATGGCTAATGTTACTATAACTTCATACTTAATTAAATCTTGTTATTATTAAGGCTTCTTACTGAACAAATTCATTCCCGGCTGGCATCGCCCACAGTTAGGTCAACCCTAGAGGATGTTCTTGACGTCAAGAAGGAGATAATTAATACCGCTTGCAAGAGGCACAAGCGGATTTGAGGGGGTGGGAGGGATGGTGGAAGGAATCCTAGAGGGCTAAATTAGAGCCGTGTCCATCCTATTAATAGAGCCGCTGCCTCCTCCAGGTTATCCGAGGAATGTGTGTTTGTTGTTCCCTGCGGAGGAGATCGCCTTTAAACTGCTCGTTAATTGCTGATTGGCGGCTTGGAAAATTACTGGGGTGGTATGCACAGGCATACATTTGCTTGTGCATGCAATTGTGGATGGTATACATAGGCTTACACGTGTGTGTTAGGTATGTAGTGTATAGATACATATAGACATACACGTGCGTGTTAGGTATGTGGAGTGTATAGATGCATATAGACGAACACGTGCGTGTTAGGTATGTGGTGCATAGATATATATAGTAAACATACACGTGCGTGTTTGGTATGTGGTGTATAGATTCATATAGACATACACGTCTATGTTAGCGTATAAAATTTTAATGTCTGCTTGATGAATGCACAGTTCTTTCCATATTCAATCTCAAATCGGTCAAGCTCTTTGGGGTACAAGGTCCCTTTACCTGCCAAGAAAGGGCAAGAAAGGGCATTAGCTTATGCTTACAGTTAGTATAGGTTAAATATATATATATATATTATATATATATATATATATATATATATATATATATAGATATAAATGCATATATATATATTATATATATATATATATATATATATATATATATATATAGATATAAATGCATGTATATGTGTAATTATATATATATATATATATATATATATATATATATATATATATATATATATGTATGTGTGTGTGTTTGTGTGTGTGTGGCTTACTGTATGCATGTAAGGTTGTGTTCATACGTATCAAATCTCTTATCAATCTTAAGACTGCACAGAGAGAAAAACTGAGTCCCAACGATTTACTTCAACACAAATACGAAGATCTTGTGTAAAGCACGTTCCTTAATAGATAGGAGATATTCGTATTGTGTCAGTAGAATGAAAGAAACCGAAAGAAGATATTTGATATTTAAAGACGATCCTTAATTTATAAATGGAAAGCTGAAATTTTACGAATATCGTAAAACAGTAGATAAAGTGTACAAGTTTTACAGTTTTATGACTGCAATTCAAGGAGGGATTTTGTACGACAAGCAAGGTCTTGTTAATTAAAAGTATGACGATTTTTCAGTGAAATTTACTGTAGATACTCTCAGGAATTTTATGAATGAAAGCCCAATAGTAGGGCAAGGCTTTAACAGAAGAAAATGCTCAAGAATTCGTGAATAAAGGGAAATATTTGCCAATAGGACGCTTACCTTTAAAAAGCAACATTGGATACCGGGGGTTATTCCACTTTCTATAGTGAAGTGTTCTAGGCAATTTAAATGTATTTGCTTGTTTTATTAGTTTTACGAGACTTCTCAGAGCAGGGTATGGGAATGTTTACAAGTAAACTACTCAAGGGGTTATGATTGAAATTCCATTTTTATGAATGAAAACTAATCGGTATTGATGACATAACTTTTGAGGGTGTGAAAACTGAAAAATAGATGCTGTCTCGCATGAGATGATGGAAATAAATTTTTAACAAAAGACTTGATAAGCTTTGAGGTATTTTATAAGACTTGGTCATAACGATGAAACATTGAATATTGTAACCGCGTTTCTGTGTCCATTGGCACTGAAGAGGATGGTACTTTAGCACTTTTTCTTTTCTGAAAAGACTTTGAAGAGCGTTTTTATGATATGAAAAAGAAATAATTATTTATAATTGTGGATTAATAATTAAGTAGGTTAACAGGAACCCCCCAAATGCCAGGATTAGGTACGTTTTCCAATAGAATTAATTATGTTTTTTCGAACTTCCAGAAAAAGATATGCGAGTGAGCTAATTCATGCAAATAAAAGCAGCCGATTTTTCAAATCACAGAAAACTAATGAAAAAATTAATTAAGTAAAATACGGGTTAAGTGTTGCTAAACTTTTCGTTGATGTCGCTCATCCATTTAGAACATTAATGATGCAAAAGCGCCTTAATGAAAGGGATCATTGCTTTCACTTATTAATGAAATCATTTTCTCAGCCGTTGAATGTTCACACCGCTGTGTGGAGTAGCATGCTTTTCCTTTTATTTTAATTACTTTTGTAAGGTTAGGTAATTGTTGTTGTTTTTTCTTCTACAAATGACTCTTGAGCCAATTTCACGTTTTACTCTTAATCAATGTTAAGTCAGTTACTTATAGTAGTATGCGTTCTTTTAGGTCGATCTCATAAAATTACTGATTAAGCTACTTTGGCACTTTTAGTTTTGTGTTGTTATAGACCACAGTCAATTTAATAAATTTTCTTAGCTATATGTTGAGTGTTAGGAACTTTGTTTATGTATATACATATACGTACATACATGCACACAGACACACACACATACAGTATATAAATAATTACATGAAATTTTTATCAAACCGTGATTTATATACATTCATGAAGCTACAAATGTTGTTTAATATCAAATTCACGCTACCTCGGGAATGATCACCGAAGGGGAATTTATAAGTGATAAATGGATCGGTGCTGCCGGGTCTCGATCCCACGACACAGTTTCCTTCCAACAACTCCAGTCTTGATAGCTCAGTGGATAGACCGTCGACTGGAGTTGTTGGAAGAAAGCTACCGTGTGATCGAGACCCGACCCTGATCCATTTATCACTTATAAATTCCTTCGGTGATCATTTCATCGGGGATATTCCCAAAGTAGCGTGAATTTGATATCCAAACATTTTGTATTTCATGAATGTATATGATTACATGTATGACTGTAAGTAAAATAGAGAAGTATTTACCCTCTCACACTTTATTAACTCCAAGTTCATTACACTGCTTTCAGAAGTCAGTAGCAAAAATGGACGAAAAAGACATACCCCCATTAAGATCACTTTTAAACTTCATTGCAATGGCTAATAGCTTCAAGAATGCATCATATGTGAGCAAAGATACATCTATTTCACATTAATGTTCATAACAATGGGCCAAACAATATTCCCCAAAAGACGACGTTGCTTGCCTATAGGGAAATAGGCACTCGTATCAATTTTTCATATCTGCCTTAGCAAAATACGAACTCAAGAAGAAACTTTATATTTGAATATCTTATGCACTGGTTCTTTCCAACTGAGTTTTCTGGGTCGGATGAAATGTTTTTTAGTCTTAAAGATACCATTTCCACCGTTGAAACTCTCATTTTCATCATTTTGAAGTCTGTGTAATCATACCCCAATTGAAGGACTTGATAGGAACATAATAAAAGACTGCTTAGAACTTCCCTACTGCTCAGTCGTTTAACACTGGTATGGAGAAAATATTTTGAGTAATTCCCATCAGTGTTATATATTTTCAGTTAGAGATTCGTAGTTGTCAGTAGCAACCATCACTGGTTATCGGTCGCCATCTTCTACAGAGTCGGAGTCTGAGGAAACTGCACTTTCTCTTGGACTGAGATTTTCTTTTTTACACTAAAAACATTCTGCTTTCCTTTTCGTTTTCATATTTATACAATACTGTGTGGGTGCAGATGAATTCTTTGGCGTCTGTCTCGTCGACATAACAGGTCCTATTGCTCTTTCATCATTGGCTGGCTGTAAAAGCACACAATAACACATTTCATCAAGGGCTCTTCGTTGGCAAGGAATGTAAAAAGCGGCTTAGTTTTGAGTCAGAATATCAGAATATCGTGAGTGGATACGATCATTCTTACTGAAGTTATATGCTTGTTTTATTGCAGAATTTTTTTGTGCTGGTATACGATGATGCCTCTGACTGAGATGTTAATGACGTTGCAGCCGTAGCTGTTCTTGTGTTAGGGATAGCTGATTAAGGAAGTGGACTACTAAAGTATGTTTCGGAAGGTTCTGTAGATAGTGCACAGAAATATCCGTATTGGTGTCTGTGTCAGATGAAGCTCCAGGAAAGTCACCAGATCCTTGTCCATCGGGTCCAAATGTGGTTCTCTATCGTCATCTCCTGTGTTTCTCATTGCTACACATTTTTCATAAATTTAACCTACCTTTTTATATTTATTACGAATGTATAATTTCATGTGCTTTCTAAACGCTTCTTTACATTTTGTGTAGAGAGAGCCCATTCTCCCATACTGAACACATATAGCATATTTACAAAACCACAATTCTTTTTAGTGGTTCTTGAGCCCCGTTTTATTTTCATTGTAGTAAAACACACAGCATCCAGTGGTTGACGGAAATTTGCACAGTGAACTGGAAGTTTCATGGCCGAGATGTTCTCTTTCTTGGCCAGTTTACAGTTGTTGCATCCATCAAGAATGAACAGCTGAGGGCATCTGCCTTTTGTTTGTTCCACAAAATACTTGAAAAAATCTTCAAGCATCAATGTTGTGATCCGGCCATTTTCATACAAATTATATGCCAGGAATTATTTGGGTTCCCCTCCAGGTGCTTTGCATGTGTTTTCCTATAAACACCGCCAGAGGAGGAAGGATAATACCATCAGCATAGTACGCAGCAAGAAAAGTAGTATTTTCTCGATTTCCTCCACAGACAACATGAAAGGACTTCGTTCTCACCAAACCAATTGTATTACATTTTGATGGGTCATGGTGATACCCAGTTTCATCAGAATACTAGATGTATTCTGGTCATGGTATTCACAAATAACAATGGGTCTGCAGTTGCATTTTTTCAGAGCTAACTGTATTCTTCCACTGTTTTTTAATCGAAGATTATGTGTACTGAGAAATGATGCAGCCCAAGTGCAAACAAGTCTATATACAACGTTTATAAAATTATTGTTAACAATCTTATCATAAGCACAGCATAGGATGAGAAAAAATAATAGGTTGGGTAACAGAAAACAACACATGGGGGTAACAAAAAAACATAACATGGGATGACAAAAAACAGAGCACGGTGTAAGAAAAAACATGATTACCTGTTAAATCCTACTCCATCATTTGGAACGTTGATGGGGTAAGAAAACACCCCTTATGGTTATAGTGGATAGAGGACTACCGAAAAGCGATCACTAAACTGGCCTACCAACTCTAAGGGAATACAATCCATGTTTCCCAAAACTTCTTAAAACCTCCCGGGGTGAAAATCAAGAAAAGTTTGTAAAGGTCACCAAAAAGTTTCTAGCGCCCACATTTCAGTAACTTTACACCAAAAGATTTGTGTTCATAAATTTCACAGATTAGTGAATCTATACCCTGAACACTTAGTCTGTGAATTTATCTTCAAGTTTGTGGTCTTTACACTGTTTTAATGGCAGTATGGAGGGGGCGCGCCTGTTCTTTCTTACCCCTAAATGCCCCATGTTATATATATATATACATATACATATATATATATATATATATATATATATATATATATATATATATATATACGTGTATGTGTGCGTGTGTAATATATATATATATATATATATATATATATATATATATATATATATATATATATATATATAAAACATTTAGTTTGCAGTCATTTTATGTTCTTTTGCTCATCCAGTCACTCCTGAAAGAAATTTATAAATGTTATATTAGTTAAGATTTCAGTTTATTATTAAGATTTCAGTTTCTCGTTAAGTGTTTTTACATATGTCATTACTGTCATGGTTGATTCTATTTATATTTTCAATTTAAATTAAGCCATTAGATGCTCTCTATTACTGGATTTTAGCATTTATTTACTTCCAGGTTTAGTGGCTTTTGATGCTGTAATGGCAGCCAGACAAACAAATGGGTAAACCAATACCTCTCTCTTTGATCATTTTTGTACGATAGTATTTAATTTTTCTCTCTTTTTTTCATTGCTACATTCCTTGTTTTTCCTCTTTTTAAGGGACGGAAAAATTCCGCAAACCCATATTGCTGATTCTCACTGCTTGATCGTTCACCGAAACACCGCCCCCCCCTTTCTCTCTCTCTCTCTCTCTCTCTCTCTCTCTCTCTCTCTCTCTCTCTCTCTCTGTATCTTGTAGAGGCGCTATTTTCGAACTTATTGAGTTTTATGTATATGAATATATATATGTATATATATGCCTTTTACTGTAATAACACAGTTCACTATGAAGATATGTATATATATTTTTTTTTATTACACATATATACATAAGTAAATATATATATATATATATATATATATATATATATATATATATATATAAATGAATACATATAAATGAATATATATGTATATATATATAATTGTTTTTTATGTATGTGCATGTATGTGTGTTTGTTCGTGTGTTTGTACGATTCTCTGAGAGATAAGATTTATTCCACTTGAGAATTACTACGGCCCCGTTTCCCATTGTAAAAGTGTTCCTTTACTGTTTATTCTCCTCTTTGTCTGCTCTACACAGGAAGAAAATTGGGTTACATTCATCCTCCGTATTAAACGCGGTTTGGAAACGAATTTTTTGCGTTCTGCTGCATCACTGGGACTGTTGAAACGGAGTAGTTTTTTTTTTTTTTTATCTGTGCTGGCCGGTGAATTGGATAAAACTCAAAAAAATGATAAACTATGCACAGCATATTTCTCTCCGTAGATCTGCCAGCCGTTCCATCTGTCGTTCCATCTGTCTGTTTGAAGATTTAGAATATTTATAGAATTATATACTGTGGAATTGTTGATGCTTCTCTCTCTCTCTCTCTCTCTCTCTCTCTCTCTCTCTCTCTCACACACACACACACGAGGTGTTCATTGAAAACGTAGTAAAATTAGTGGTGTCTGTTTACGGCTGTGCTCTCTCTCTCTCTCTTCTCTCTCTCTCTCTCTCTCTCTCTCTATCTCTCATTTGTGAGATATTAATTACCAAACTTAAAAAATCTTTGGTTCTCTCAGCATTTGTATTTCCATATCTCTCTCTCTCTCTCTCTCTCTCTCTCTCTCTCTCTCTCTCTCTCTCTCTCTCTCTCCAAAAATCCAGGGGAAGTTTATAACACTGAAATTTTGATAGACCCGCTGATGCTTCCATTCATCGTTTTATTTTCATTCATCCGAACTCGGCTATTCGGTGACAATGTTTTAGTTTGATTTCACATACGAGTTGGGGGGAAAAAATCTGTTCCGTTCATTTGATCAAATAAAATATCTTTACATACGATACATCATCGTCGGATTTTTCGAAATACTTTTTTTCAGTAATTATATATAGATGGGATCAATGTTTTCGACCTTTTCTATTGAAAAAATATTTAATACTTGAAAGTAGGGAATTTGAGAGACTTGACAATGATTTTATATATATATATATATATATATATATATATATATATATACGTGTATATATATACATATATATATGTGTGTGTATATATATATAAATATGTATATATTATATATATATATATATATATATATATATATATATATATATATATATATATATATATATATATAGACAGTATATATATAATCGTTGTCGTCTCTCAAATTCCTAACAAAATATTGAATATTTTTCAATAGAAAAAGGTCAGAAAACATTGATCCCCATCTATATATATTACTGAAAAAGTATTTCAAATCCGACGATGATGTATCGTATGTAAAGATATTTTATTTGATCAAATGAATGGAACAGATTTTTTTCCCAACTCGTATGTGAAACGGGTCAAACTAAAACATTGTCACCGAATAGCCGAGTTCGGATGAATGAAAATAAACGATGAATGAAACATGAGTCTATCAAAATTTCAGAGTCATAAACTTTCCCTGGAGAGAGAGAGAGAGAGAGAGAGAGAGAGAGAGAGAGAGAGAGAGAGAGAGAGAGCACAACTGCTGATAGAGGAACTACATATTTTTATATATATATATACATATATATGTGTGTATTATGTATGTATGTCTAACTGGATCACGAAAATATGGAACGTGATGAATACATAAATAAAGATAAAATCCACGAAGGAAAGAGAAACAATGGAGTACTGCGAGGCCTTTCAACTTATAGTTCTTTATTCAAGACTATAAGTCGAAAGTCCTTGCAACACTTCATTGCTTCTCTTTTCCTTCTGTGGATTTTGTCTTTTATATATATATATATATATATATATATATATATATATATATATATATATATATATATATATATATATATATATATTGTATAAAGGCGAATAAATAAATAAAAAGGAATGATGGAGAGTAGTCTTATCTCAGCGGTCCCCCTGACAAGTGCCTCTCAAAGCAGTGAAGATTATATGTCAGGAGAAACCGAAGCAGAGAAAAAGTTCCGAAGTGTAGCAATATAGAGAAAAACGGAACGGTGGGCGAAAAAATATGTACAAAGAGTCAGAAACAGAAGACAAAAAAAGAGTCTGACAGAGGCTACTTTATGACGAGGGGGGCCGGGGGGCGGCCGGTTAAAGCATTGGAAGATGGGGTCACTGTTCGAGACAGGCGATTAAGCTTCACAAAAGTAAAAGCATCTCTCGAAACAAGGACAAACACGTCCTCCAGCATGAAGCTTTAATACCTGCGATTAAAAAAAAAATATTTTGAGGCATCTAAGCAATGCTCCAATAAATTTTCATCGGTAAGTTTATCAAATAAAACTATGTGCTCATACAAATACAAGTATGGAGCAGTTTGTAAACAAAATTTGTATATTTGTGTATACTTTTCATATATCTCTCTATAAATACATTTGCATGTACATACGTTAGCATTCACAGGTAAGCTTGTAAATCCATTTAGTGGAATTTGTGAAAACAGAGATAAATTTTTTTCCCCGGTACCCGAGCTTGAAAGGCGGGGGGTTGAAAATAAAAGCGAGGCATGGAAATTTTAGCTCCACATCAATGCTAAGTTTTTTTTATTTCCGTCGTGGTTGGTTTGATCTCTTGCCAAAAACAATTGGTTTGCCAGTCAAACAAAGGGAGTTTAACGTTGGCAGGAAAAAGCACATAAATGCTTTCGTTTGTGATTTTTCTTTTGCCGGCGTTTCTTTGTCTCTCTGTCTCTATCTAATGCCTTTTCTTTCAAAATTTCCCGCCCCCCCCTCTCTCTCTCTCTCTCTCTCTCTCTCTCTCTCTCTCTCTCTCTCTCTCTCTCTCTCTCTTCATGTGCGCACACAAACATTATACATAGCTATATCTACATACACATGTATGTGTTTGTTTACAGTTCTCTCTCTCTCTCTCTCTCTCTCTCTCTCTCTCTCTCTCTCTCTCTCTCTCTCTCTCTCTCTCTCTCTCTCGTGTTTGATCGTTTAAATTTTTTTTTTCATAGTTTCACCCAAAGAATTCATGCCAGTTCCAAATTCGTTTAAGAGAAGTGTTTCATTCTATTTTAGTTTCAGTTTATATTCCCTTTCTGGACGTTTTGTTATTTTTATTCTTTTACTATTTTCAAATATATATATATATATATATATATATATATATATATATATATATATATATATATATATGTATGTATGTTGTATGTATGTATCTCACCCATAAGTTTTTCCCATCATAGCTATGTTGTCCTCATAAAGTGTCACCCCTCTGACTCCCAGTAATTCTTTTGAGATGAAGCTGCTAGCCCATACCGTCCCGAGCCTGGACTGTTACCTTCCGCAGTTGTAGAAATACCAGTTCATGACGACTGCTTCCCCGCCAATGATAGATTTCGGGACACAATGGCGAGGCATGGCTGGAAGCATTTAACTGAGGGCACTGTACACGTTCATATTCACATAAACAAAAATTCCCAGAGAGGAAGAGAGAGATAGAGAGAGATAGAACTACATATTACCATTAGCATAAGTACCATCTTCATATCATGAAGACCCGAACGTCCAAAAGGAGAGGAAAAAAAATGGCCTCTCCAAAAGTTAAATTGAAGTCAGTTAAGTTTTATTGGGGGGAAAGTTAGAACCATTTGGTTCTCCTCGGGAGACCGATTTGGTCTCTGGCCGGTCTGCCCTCAGACCAGCCAAGTCTATATAGGTCTTTCGGTCATCTCCTCGGAGGCCCTGTCCATCGGTTATCACCGCCCCCCCCCAAAAAAAAAAATAAATAAACAAATAAAAATCATAAAATGCACCCCAGGTGGGATAAAGTGAGGAAAGTAATAGGACGAAGGATGCTTCCTAGATGTAGCTGGGGGAAGGGGTAGGGGGAGGTGGTCTGGTTTAATCTTATCCCCCTAATGGAAATCTAAGGGTTTGAAGAGGTCTTTTTGAAATATAATTGTTTTTAATTTTCTCTTTTATACCTTTCTTGGTTCTGCTGAGCGTTGAAATCCGATGAAGAAAATGAAGGTCCTCTTTGGTATATAATACATTTTTAAATGGGTTTTTTTTCGTGTTTGGTGAAGTGGATTGCTGGAATTTTTTTCTGACGTTTTCCTGAGTTTCATTTGTTGGATTTTATTTTTATTTCTTCGTTTGTATGTCGTATTATTATTATTATTATTATCATTATTATTATTATTATTATTATTATTATTATTATTATTATTATTATTATTATTATTATTATTATTATTATTATTATTATTATTATAAGCAGTACAGGTAACAGTATTACAAGTACTTAGACTTATTATCATTGTTTTAATTTCAAGTGTGGTTTTTCGAAATATTTACACTACAGTACACACATGTACACATAATACCTCTGCGTTATATTTTTTTTGTGTGTGAAACTGTATTCTCGTAATTACATAGTCATCGTTTAAGTGATATTTAAAACCATAGTATAATGCACAAGTGGACTTAGAAAATCTGACTAAGCATTTCTCCTGTACTGTCTGCCTTTAGAAAGATACTATGATTTGGAGTTGCAGAATGAGACACCATTCTCAATGGTAAGCATTAATGGACGTTTATAATAATGGACCTGAGTTCGAACTTAGAGTATGCTGGTAGTGATCCCTAGGTAAATTAAATATAACATTCATCGAAACAGAATTAGATTGATCATGTTTTAACAGATGTAAGTGGCATCCGCTCAGATGTCATTGGCAAACTAATACGTTTCATCGGCATTTATATTAAATGTCCTCGTTGACTGCAGCATATTAAATCGACAGTTTTAATAAATAGACGTATGCCGCATTTATTTAATAATGTAAAGTAATCGGATTTTTTTCCATTACATACAGTCAGCAATTCTTATAAATGGAATTGACATTTCTCCTAATAAATGTTTTCAATTTTGTCTCGGGCGAAAGGCAGTCAATTCTCCACCGCACCTTCAGCAGCCGGTTTTGCGCCCCCTCTCTCTCCTCTCTCTCTCTCTCTCTCTCTCTCTCTCTCTCTCTCTCTCTCTCTCTCTCATTTAAAAGAATCCTCGCTTTCAATTGGGGTGGGATTCTGTTTATTGCCTTTCATTTATCATATTTTTCTCTTTATACCTTTTAGTAACATAAAATTACTTAAATTTAGAAAGTGTAGTTATTTCTCCTGCATCATAAAACTGCTAATTACAATGATGATTATGAAAAGGTATCGAAATTTTTCAGAGAGAATTAAGTTTTTTTATAGCTTTCATAATTTGGGAATAATTGGAGTGATGATAATAAATATCAATTAATTAATGATTATATCAGACGAGACAAAATATTTTTCTCATTAAGCTTTTCCTGTACCACTGAAAATCATTAAGAGTTTAAGTAGGTAAAAACAAATTATAGCTATAATCGGAAATTAATGAGACTTTTCTGTTTTATTTCTGTAAGGTTCAATAATTAACAAGATATTATTGAATTGACAGACAGTTGAAAATGTTAGTGCAATACTTCAGCAGGAAAAGAATAGTTTTTAACTCGTGACCTTCTGCTTGGAGGAGCATCTTCTCGGTAAGTTGCCCAACTTGATTTCATTGGCTTTCTCTATATTTAATAAAGAAAGCTGTCTGTCGTATAGTAAACGTTTCCATTGATGCGGGTCGTTTTCTTCTTCTTCTTCTTCTTCTTCTTCTTCTTCTCAGGTTAATCCCTAGTCGGGGTCGCTGTTACTAATGAGCCTCTTCCAGGTGTTTTTGTCTTCAGTTAGGATTTTTTCCGGAATTATTTTTCTTATTTATTTTTATATTGCTTTAAGATTATTTGAAACATTTATTCATAAAGTTTGCATACATTATTAACGTTTCATCAAGATTAAGTTCGATATTTAATTTCCATTGGTATTTTTTTTCAAATTCATTTTACATCAGGAATAGTTTGACACTTATCATCTCTCGATACCTCGACGTGGCTGCATCATGACTCCTGCATCGCACCGTATCATTCGCCCCCCGGAATTAATTATATGTTGCCCCTCATTACTGTAATTAGGTCGTCTCGGTCCAAACTGACAGATACACGTGACGGGGTGATCAATGCCCCCCCAATTCTGGCGTCGCACTGCTGACCCCAGCAGATGAGAGACGCTCCTCCTCGCTGGCTCGCTCAGCCGCGGCCAAAAGGATCTCTCTCTTCCTTCTTCACTGAGAGCCGTCAAACACCCGGGAGATTAATCTGGTTATTTTCGGGGTGGTGAGAGAATTCGGGTTCGTGGTGCTGTCCGAATGCTGCCTGTCCTTGTCTGTGTGCGTGAACGTGTGTGTGTGTGTGTGTGTGTGTGTGTGAGTGGGTGGTGGAGAAGTGGGGACTGGGATTCTGCTTGATTGGTTTTGGGATGAGGATGTATGACTGTGATGATGGTTATCTTGTTTATGAGTTATTCAATGGATGTTGATGTTATGTTATGTGGAAGCGCACTTTCCCTCGCACATCCGCACGTACGCACACACACATATATATACACATATACACACACACACACACACACACACACACACATATATATATATATATATATATATATATATATATATATATATATATATATATATATATATATATATATATGAGCCTGTTGTTAGTCGACTTCTGGAAACTTTCAGCCGTGTTTATTAGGCCATATACATACATATATATATATATATATATATATATATATATATATATATATATATATATATATATATATATATATATTAAATATATATATATATATATATATATATATATATATATATATATATATAGTGTATGTGTGTATGCATACACGCGCTTGCACGCCCGCGCATCAACTCGTGCAAGGAAAAAAGAACCAACGAACCGTTAACATAAATGGCCCGTGCCGAAACCAGACAAATTCGACCCCTGTTAGTATCCCGCACCAGGTGCCAACCTTGACAAATGCTTCTATCTATCATTCCTGATTTCCCACCTCGCCCTTACCGCAATCAGGTTGAGTGTCTCCTGAAGACGGGAGGGAAAGACCTGCAGGCGGCAAATAATACGACGAAGACATCGACGAAGAGGGTAGAGAGTCCCGACGCCTTGATCTGGCGGAAGGCTGACTCCTGCTGGAAGTATCTGGTGGGTGGTGACGGAAGGTTGGTCGCAGCTGCGATAAAAAATTTTAGCATTAAAGCCAATATTCAGTTGTTAATTCCACCCAATGTCGCTCTTCTGCGTTTTAGATCTTCATTTTGGGAACTTCACTCCTGTATATTTTTATCCACGCAACTGCACGATTCTGCATTCTGGATAACTTCACTTTTATGCACCTGCTCTCTGGGGAAATTCACGTGAGTATGTGTTTAGTACGAAAGGGCGGCGCTGAATTTTAGGTTGTCAATTTTCTTATCATATTTATGAAGTAAACTTAATGCATTCTTGTTATATGAGCCATTAAGATGATCCAACAGCATGCTGCGCACGTATGTAATACATTTTACATATCGGTTATTAACAAGCATAGTGAAAAGGGCTTGAGTATAGAGGACAAATAAGAACTGTTAATAACAGTAAGTATCTTCACTGTATAATTTAACGCAATATTCAGGAGTAAAATGCAGCCCAATGTAACTTTCAGTTATTTTTTTTCTGCAATACTGTATAAAAAAATGGAAATACCCAAAGAAAACAAACCTTTCAAAGATAATCCCCTACCTTTCCGCCCTCTGTCTTTGAAGTAAGTCTCTCTCTCTCTCTCTCTCTCTCTCTCTCTCTCTCTCTCTCTCTCTCTCTCTCCAGAGCAGCAGCAGCAGCAGCAGCAAGCTTGTGTATCGACAGCGTATTTGCAAAAGGTCGTTTTTCTCGGGTTCGACCGCGGAAGATGAGTAATAGAGTGAATTGGTAAAGGAGAAACTTCAAAAACAGCTCCGGGAGTAATGAATTCTTGAGTGGGTTTTCAGATGCCGCGAGTCGGGTGGTCAAAAAGGAAGGAGTACGTATACAACGTCCGCTGGGAACCGGTCGAGTCGAGCTGCTGATTTTCTTGATTTTTTTTTTTTCCTAATTTTTATAATTATTTTGGTATTACTTTTTTACGTCTTTCTTCTAGGGTTTATTTATTTTTTATGATTGTTTTTATAATGCTAAAATTGTAGCACGGAAAATTTGGAATTATTTTTCCATTACTTTTTTGTCTCACTTTCATCTAGTTTTGTTTTTGTATTTCCCTTTTATTATTGTTTTTTATAATTATAAAATTGTAGCAACGGAAATTGTGGAGATGTTATAATTCCGTTTATTGTTTACATCCTTATCCGCTTATATATATATATATATATATATATATATATATATATATATATATATATATATATATATATATATATATATATATATATATATATATATATATATATATATATATATATATATATCCTCTTTAAATGGAAAACCAGTTGAAAAGCCAATAAAGAGAAGATATATATATATATATATATATATATATATATATATATATATATATATATATATATTATATATATATATATATATACATATATATATAATACATCCTCTTTAGATGGAAAACCAGCTGCAAAGTCAATACAGAGAAGAGCTGGTTCAAAGTAAAACACTTTCTAAATACCGTCTTCGCCCTTTTGAAATACAATATTTCACTGGCAGCGGGGAACATTTCCCTTGTGATCTGCATGAAATTTTTCGAAAAATATTCCGATCTTAAGGATTTGTCTGCTTGACAGAAACAAACGTCGGAAGAAATGAGAATTCTGGAAAATCATATTGTTTCTACGATGAGAATTGGCCTGAAACTTGCGATTCATTTTTATCACATTTATCGTGTGTGTGTGTGTGTGTGTGTGTATATATATATATATATATATATATATATATATATATATATATATATATATATATATATATATATATATATATATACTGTATATATATATAAATTTACATATATACAGTATATATATATATATATATATATATATATATATATATATATATATATATATATATATATATATATACACATATGATAAAATGTAATAAAAATGAATCATAATTACACACACACACACACACACAATTCTCAGAAACAGAAACAATAAAATGTAATATATAGATATATTTATAGATATCAGGCCATATATATAAATATATATATATATATATATATATATATATATATATATATATATATATATATATATATATATATAAATGTATATATACTTATATATATATACATATACATATATTTGTGTGGGTTTTTTTTTTGTTATCGCAACCACATACAAACACCGCATACAGTACATAGTGCGACTCACGCGCACATCAAGCGAATGAAATCCAATTTGTCAGTGAAGAAACTTCGAACTTCGTTGATATTGCCGCTGTAGTTGCTGTTGTTAACTTCCCATTTCTGTACACAGTTAGCGAACCTCTCTTGGCCCCACTGATAAATCCGCCGTCAGCAAGAAATGGCCGAATATTTCTCAGGGAAATTGCGCTCCTAAGTCTCGAGTGGGTAAGGTTGTATGTCATATGTCACAGTTCATTAGTCATCCAGTCTGCCGGGAAGCATTGGAAGTGAGAATTCAAAAGATCACTTGATGGAATCCAAACGCCACGGCAATGGAAGGATGTTTTTCGCTCGGGAAAGTTGACGTTAAATAAGCTTCACGAAGGATATCAGTCTGTTGCTGTTAATTATTTTTTTTACGGAAAAGTGCTAATGATTAATTTGTTATTTCAATTTTGAAAATGTGTCTTTTTCTTATTTCATTCGGTTTCTGTCTTTTATTGTATATACTTATATAGTCTAAATAAAATGGCCTATTTTTTTATTCAAGACCTCTGAGTTAATAAATTTTTGATTGATTTCTCAACACTTCGCTCATTTTTACGTACAATCATAGACAGAAAAACCAAAAAGAAATACAGTACTGACTTGTTGTTAGCCGCTGGAAAAGGCCTCATAACACCGACCCCGACTAGAGAGTAAGCTGAAAAGAATAAGAAGTCGTAGTGATTTGGGGACTCAGCGCCAGCAATTGTTGGGCACACGTGTTCAAAGTGACTTCGAACACAGAGTACCTGCTGTTAGACCAGAGGTGCTGTGCTTGCAATTTCACACCTTGTGCAAATATTAATATAGATGAAGAGTCCTCCCGTATGAAAAGTAAATGTATGTCTGACTTTCGCAATGAGAATATAAGGTCAGGTTATATTGGTATTTATGTGTGATTTGGATCATGTAAAAGAAAGTGTATTATAATTGCTTTCATATTTAGATTGTGAGATAGAAGAACGACCAAGATATTTATTTCTATTGAGTTTCGGAATGAACTCTTCGGGGCTTAGCTGCCACTAGTATTACGCTTTCCCCGGCCCAAAATAACAGCAGAGGAATTATTAGCGTCTCTTAATTGCCTTCTGTCTGGAATAACTTCAATAAATCGGCTTTCCCTCGTTACTTAAGAAGTGATTATTTAAAGTAAAACCAAATTCTTTCTTTCCCAGAAAGCTACTTACTCTGAGGGGAGATGGGTGGCTCGAGAGTAAGACAAAACAACAGTCACTGTGACATGCATCTTCTTCACCGTTAAATCAGATTGTAGTCGTCATATCATCATTATTTTTTGATGATAATGATGATAGTATGCAAGATGACAGGTAGTGTTGGTCGCGTTTAATGCTTGACTTTTTGTAGATAGTCAGGCATCGGTCATAACTGACTTGAATTCTGTTTACACTGAGTTTTTTTTTTATTTATGGAAAAAATGCGATCAATTGTAAAGTTATTTTCTATTCTTATTTAATTCATTTATGTTGTTTGTTTCTGTTGTTAAAGTACATTGTTATAATACTCCTATCTCTCTCTCTCTTTCTCTCTCTCTCTCTGTAGGCATCAACTACTAATCCCACCCCCCTCAACATTCAGTCACTCTCATACCACCACCCCACCCCTGTGGGTTCCCACATGAGTCCTAATCAACCCCGCGGATTCTCTCCCACCCACTCCATGTGGTAAGCTTCATCTGGCTGACTTCCCACCCATAAAGCATTATGAAATGAGTGGAAACAAGCTGCAGAATTTATGGGGACAGTTAATACCATAATTTTGGGGTCGAAAGCGAATTAACTTAACTCTGCTAAAGTTGCTTGTTTCATGCGCTCTCTCTCTCTCTCTCTCAATATATATACTGTAATAGATATGTTACGCGCGATCAAATATAGTTTGCAGTTTAAAATGAGAAAAATAAAAACGAAACATAAATCCCGTGTGATCAAATTCACTCATCGTCAACGTTGATTCCTACCCCTCCCCCTCCCCTTCCCCTTTCCTCCCCTCCCTCCTTTTTTCATACCAGTCTGGATCAACGTCCTGTCCGAGTTAAAAGGGAGAAAGTAAATTAATGTTGTTTATTTTTTCCGAGTACGGAGCGTGTTTCCTTTTTTCTTCTACGTTTTTCAGCTGAACCGATTTCACAGAATTTATATGTAATTCATATCCCTTTGATTATTTAACATTTCGTCTAAATCTTTCATGTATGGTACAGATTTCGTCACTGTATTAATTTCAGTTTTAAGTTTTGAACATTTTCTCTTGCGTTTTTATTATATTAGTAATTTTTTACGCTGGGCTTTCATTAATTTCATCAGTTATATATAAGGAATGATTATATAATTTCATTAATCATTGTTCTAGATAATTAACTTTGATTTCACTCGACTGTTGTGCATTTTTCTGCTTTTTTATTACAGATTTAACTTTAATTTTATAGTCGATTATTTTGCAAATCTTTCCTCTTCCGTTCATGGTGCATATGAATTCGTCTTTGTCTTTTTAAAAATTTTAAATAATTTCATTTGAAACAGTTTTATTTTTACATTTTCCCTTTTTTGTACTCAGTGCGAATTCTTGATTTTGCATGAAGCATGTTTTTTTCACATTTCAAACGAACATGAACATATTGTTAATGATTATATCAAGTTCAGTGGGCACTGAAGTTTGATGTGTTGTCCAGTTCCATTTTAGCCAAAGATTATGCCGCACTAATTTTATTATTATTATTATTATTATTATTATTATTATTATTATTATTATTGGTGTTGTTGTTGTTGTTGTTGTTTAAACAAACATGTGAATATGATCCACACAGAAATAGGAATTAGCCAGATGAACATAGGGGATGGTGCAATGGTGCCTTTAATTACCAATAGCAGCATCTCATAGTTCAGTTAGCTTTATTCTTATATATTTATTCTACGTTGCAGATTCCACTCAACGTCCATACACATTAAACGCTTTCTAAATCATCCACTGGAATGGATGCGTATTATTTCTGCATCATGGTACTTCGTGTCCCGACGCCGAATTTCATTTTTCCCGTTTACGAGTAAAAATGTACACTGTATTTATAGCTAGAATGGAGCCGTCGCTTGCTGTTGGTATTGCTGATGCAGCGCACGAATTAAAATCGGTGTTTGGGTTTCATCCTGATGAGTTTGGATTAAAACAAGCGTATAGACTGCTGCTAACACTGTGCAGGATCACGTATTCGTATGGTGCGTTTGTATGCGTGTATACATGCTTGCTTATAAGCAACCACACACACATATATATATATATATATATATATATATATATATATATATATATATATATATATATATATATATATATACAGTATATATATATATGTGTGTGTGTGTGTGCTTAATACCCACAAAAGAAGATCTGACATTTACTATAACTTCAGGAAAATAGATAGATTTCTTCTGAGCTTTGTAAATATACGAATACCCTTCCGTTAACGTCAGCTCATACTCCTTGAAATAAGGTGCCATAGTCTTTCCTCTTCTTCCCCTTTGGAAATTGTTTCTAGGCCTATTTCATTTCATTATTTATTTCTGCCTATTCTTAAAAGTAAAAGCATGGGACAGCCAGCTGTATGCCCCAATCAAACCCCAATCCGAAGGAAAACGGGAAAGAGAAAGCTGTGGCCTCTACCCAAAGAAAGCGATAGGGTAGCTTCTTACAGGAAGAAAGATATTAAGCCAGAAAAACGGAAGCAGGAAAGAAATTCCAAAGCTTGGGAACTGAGCAAAGAAATAGTTACAGTATTTAGCCTTTTAGACAACTATATATCACAATAATTGTTTGCAAGCAAGACTCAACATCTTGCCTATTGGCAGATGATCCATTTAGTCGTTAGTCTGTAGCCTGCTTTATCGTATCTAAGGGCACGTCCACACTACAATAAAAAATGTAATAAACACACGTCGGCTACTTATCGCAAACACATCACAAACAGGTTGAGAACAAGTCACCGACTATAGATGTAGAACGAACCTTTGGCAAATGCTGGATAATCGTATGAAGCACTGGGATGATCTACCAATAAGTCGTTGACTTATATTCAAGCTGTTTGTGATGTGTGTGCGATAAGTTACCAAATTGTGTTAATGGCATGTTTTACTGGACGCAGCCTAACTGTGTCATGTTAGCAGGTCATTTTGAATTGAACACGGCCCTAAGACTGCTGTTATCAAGTCGTTGGCTCCAAGTGTAATTACCTAGTTGTAGCCTTTGTATGTTTTTGTTAAGCAGTGTTTTACTTAAATGATTGCTTTATCTTTGTTGTAAAAATAACCAACTTAGCTTTTAGGGTTTTTGGTTATAATATATTTCTTGACATGTTACATTTTTTACAGTTATTTTACACTGGTAATTTGATGCGTGTACATTTTATGTAGGCTAATTTTGATGTGTATACATTTAATGTAGGCCAATTTTCTGTCTACGTAATTTTTTTCTTTTGTACCTTTCACACTGAAGGGGGACGTGACGTCTCGAATCATGTCTGTGAAATGGGGTCTGTTCCTCGAATTTATAGCTAGTTCATATCCGTTTCTGTTCGACATAGGGCTTCTTACAACGAACGTGTCTTGATTTAGATTAGAGATAAGCAGTAGTAGGTCCTCTTGCAGATGAATTCAACTTCATTAATCTCACTGGATTGAAATGGCGAACACAGAATAATCTTAATTTGTAAATGGCCATGAGCTGGATTATTATTATTATTATTATTATTATTATTATTATTATTATTATTATTGTGTTATTATTATTGTAGGAGAAGACCGTCTTTGAGGCTTTTTAATGTATGATGATGATGATGATGATTATTAATTATTATATGACTTATTTGACTTCAAAACGTGCCACGTCAAAGAGCAGAGACTCTCTGTTTTTAGTAAGCGTCTATGGATGAGGTTACAATCCCCGCCTCCCCTCTCTTTCCATTTTCTCGAGTTCCAGTGGTACCCATTCACTGCTGGATAGACTGGTGGGCTGCAGATGGTATTCAAGTCTTGAATTATTATTATTATTATTATTATTATTATTATTATTATTATTATTATTATTATTATTGACGAAGAACTCCACAGTGGTGTAAGTGTAAATAGATAATAAAAATATATATATATAAAAACGATATTGACACTCACACCATTAATGATTTCTTCACCATTATTATTATTATTATTATTATTATTATTATTATTATTATTATTATTATTATTATTATTATTATGTCTTTGGAATTAGCTTTAAGTACAGAAGCCTATACGATGCTTAGTGAGTGAATATATAATAATAATAATAAAAAAAAAATCTCTGTAGTGGTCACACCAGACAGGCACCGCCCCATCTTTCTCTGATGTGGAATTTCGACTCCCACAATTCACCCTCTTCGTTGGCATTGCTGAAAGCCTCTTAACTTCTGTTAAAACCCCCATTAAACGTAAGGAGATCTCTGTTCCTACACTTGCCCTGAGGGGTCATGCGGTATGTAAAAAGTGTCGGCTATCGCCAAATCGTCGTTACTGGTACGTCTGAGCATCTCGGGTTTCGCTTCGCTAGCCCCCTCTCTCTCTCTCTCTCTCTCTCTCTCTCTCTCTCTCTCTCTCTCTCTCTCTCTCTCTCTCTCTCTCCTTCTAAATGGTTACTCAGCGCAAGAGGACATCGACTGCCAAAATTTGACCTACATTTATAATGCTTCTTAGGCCCTTAACGTTAGATTTATGTAAGTGGTTACATTGTGTACCAATTGTTTTTGTATTAGTGGTGTCTAGTTCAGAAAATGCAGCAATATTTTCACTTCAGTTGTAAAACGTTCGTAGAAAAGTTTTTTAAGTAAATGTAATTATTATTATTATTATTATTATTATTATTATTATTATTATTATTATTATTATTATTATTATTATTCAGAACATGAATCCTATTCATATGGAAAAAATCCACAGGGGCCATTGATTTAAGAATTCAAGCTTTCAAAGAATACGGTGTTCATTTGAAAGAAGTAACAGAAGGCAATAGGAAATAAAGAAAGGAGAGATCTGTTGTTACAGAAGGAAAAATAAATTAGCAAATCAATAAGTAAATAAATAAATAGATAAATAAGTAAAAAAATAAAAACTGTGATTAAAATTTCAATTTCCGTGGCCTTTCTGTAGATATTTAAAGAAAGGTTCAACATGAACCAACACAACCGATTGTTGATTATTGATGAGGCATGCAATTGCGCGCATTCCAATTATCCTTATGAATTCATACATCTCAAGCATTATATCAAGAAGAATTAATGCCTGTTAAGTGATTATTTATCAACTGGAGTGGGATCTATTAGAATTTTGATTTTTGATTTTATTTTTGTTACATTTTTGCAGTTTATTATTTTTATGTATATATATATATAAAATGTTATTTAAATAATATATATATATATATATATATATATATATATATATATATATATATATATATATATATATATATATATATATATATCATATATATGTATACACATGTATATACTCAGGCAAGTTAGGGCATCTGGAACGCCGGAGATTTAGAAGGAAAAGGATGGAAAATAGCCATCGTAGCATCTTAAGTATATTGGCTAAATTTTCGAGACTTTAAGTCTCATCATCAGGGCTGTAAAATTTACAAAATTCACAAATTAAAAACACTGAATAAAATGACAATTACAAAAGTTAAAATAAAAAAACGCCAGATAATCTATATTAAAACAAGGTTTAAAAAAGTGAAATAAAAAAATAAAAAGCAAAGAGAATTCTAAGACTAGTACCTATCTCTAAGAAGCTGAAAAACTGTGACATTCTCCTTCTTGGAAGGCAGGAAGTCAACTATGCTATAAACTAGACGGCGGAGGAGGCCTGACTGTTTAATGAGGGCACAAGCTGCTTAATTGTTAGAGATTCCAAAACAGGGAGAATAGTCATTGACTGCTTGGGCTACGATACGGAAATCGTCATTTGTAAATAAAGTTCTACATTTATTAGCATGTTCTCATACACTAGAGAATTCTTTGGTTTTTAAAGCACATCCCGTACGGTGACTGACTCCGAGACGAGAATCTATCCTGACTTTGAGCAATCTTTTGGTGGCTCCCACATATCTCCCAATCTTACATTTTGGGCAAGTAAAACAATAAACCACCAAAGACCGGAGTTTGTCCTTGTGGAAGAACAAGGAACCCAGGGTTTTAGGATTTTTAGATATCAATTTAATATCCATGGCCGGAAATGTATTCTGGATTGCTTTTCACTGAGTCTGTTTTTAATTGGTAGATTTTGTATATTTTACAGCCCTGATGATGAGACTTAAAGTCTTTAAAATTTGGCCAATAAACTTAAGATACTACGATGGCTATTTTCCATCCTTTTTATATATATATATATATATATATATATATATATATATATATATATATATATATATATATATATATATATATATATATATATATATATAGTATATTATATCCGTGTGTGTGTTATTTTCTGTTTGTATCACATTGCCAAACCTTCTTTTGATATTTTTTATACGTTCATTCTGTTATAGGGAAGCCTATTTGGCAGGGTCATGACCCGTCGGAATGATGAAATTATCAATAACTGTGATTGCGGTTGCGAGTAAACATCTGTAACAACAAAGTTCAGCGAGATCCAAGTGATTCATGGAAAGGGCCAACTCCAATAATTAAATTAACTGTCCCGTGAACGTGGGTGGGAGGTCAAGGGAGCGATCAGCCTCATCCCTTGTTTGCCTCTCTCTCTCTCTCTCTCTCTCTCTCTCTCTCTCTCTCTCTCTCTCTCTCTCTGTAGTGAAAGATAACTTTTAATGGGCCAACTTGGGAATGGAGAGTGACGCTGACAGCGACGAATACGACGAAGATGAAGCGCTATTTGTCCGGAAAGGGCGAAGGGACCCAATAGTTATAATGACAACTCCTCTATTAGCCCCCCAAACTTCATCACGTTGGAAACCGCAGTAATTGTCTCTCGGGGTCTCCTCACCCGTGTTGTCTCTCTGTTGTCTCCCTTCCTCCTTTACTTCGTTGACTCTTCCTGTTTCTCTTCCTGTCTCGTGTCAGCTCTCTCACTTCTTCCTTCTCTTCTCCTCCTCCTCATTGAGGACTTTATTTTCCCCCCCTTCGTGTTCCGCTCTCCTTTCCCTGTTGTATCTCATTTGCAATTTTTATTTTGGCTCAAAAATTTTTGTCATATTTCGTCCATATCATATAGTACGGAATCAGTTCTCACCTTTTAAGATTGTCTGTTAAGTCATTAAATTTTCTCTTAAATAACTTTGATAGAAGTGAAGTGCTGACAGTTTCATTATTATTATTATTATCACTTTGTTTACCAGATTATTTCAAGTGGCACTTGAGTCCATCAGGCATTTCAGAATATTCTCCAAGTTCTAGGCTATAATCATCCCCAGATGATGCTGCATTTGTTGTCGATGCTTCTGCAGGCGACATTGGAGAGAGAGAGAGAGAGAGAGAGAGAGAGAGAGAGAGAGAGAGAGAGTAGAGAGAATTTAGATCATGCATTACACCTTCCCCACTCCTGCAGACGACAGTGGAGAGAGAGAGAGAGCGAGAGAAAAGAGATCATGCATTATAAATTTCCCCCTCCTGTAGGCATGACAATGAAGATGAGAGAGAGAGAGAGAGAGAGAGAGAGAGAGAGAGATATCATGCATTATCGCCTTTCCCACTTCTGCAGGCGACAATAAATCAGAGAGAGAGAGAGAGAGAGAGAAGAAAGAGAGAGAGAGAGAGAGATATCATGCACTAGGCCTTCCCCCACTTCTGCAGGCGACAATGGAGAGAGAGAGAGAGAGAGAGAGAGAGAGAGAGAGAGAGAGAGGTAGATCATGGATTAGGCCAGACCCCGCTCCTGTAGGCGACAATGGAGACCTTACAGACCTTACAGTTCGTGGGGGTTGCCCCAGGAGGTCCCTCAGTGTGAGGCACCTGTGATGTCTTCCAGAGAATTGCTAATGCATCATCCGGTATATTTTGCATCTTCCAATCTTGGATGGTCTGGGATGCAGCTTAGATATTTGTCGAGCTTATTGTTAAACACATCTACGCTCACTCCTGATATGTTCCTCAGATGAGCTGGTAATGCATTGAATAATCGCTGCATTCTTGATGCTGGTGCGTAGTGGATTAATGTCCTGTGTGCTTTCCTTAGTTTTCCTGGTATAGTTTTGGGCACTATTAATCTACCTCTGTTTGCTCTTTCTGATATTTTTAGCTCCGTGATGTTTTCGGTAATTCCTTCTCTCTGTTTCCATGCATGTATTATGTAGCGTTCTCCTCTCCTTTCGAGATTATATAATTTTAAGAATTGTAGTCTTTCCCAGTAGTCAAGGTCCTTAACTTCTTTTATTCTAGCTGTAAAGGACCTTTGTACACTCTCTATTTATGCAATATCCTTTTGATAGTGTGGGTACCATATCATATTGCAATATTCAAATAGGCTGCGTGCATACGTTTTATAAAGCCTAATCATGAGTTCGGCTTTTCTTGTTTTGAAGTGCCGATACAACATTCCCATTTTTGCTTTGTATTTTGCCGATAGTATTGCTATTTGATGACTGCATAGCATGTTCCTATTCAACATCACACCAAGGTCTTTAACTGCTTCCTTATTTGTGATTGTCTCATTGTTAGGTCCCCCCTATATGCAGATATCATTCCTTCTTTATCACCATAATTTATTGATTCAATTTTATCAGAGTTAAATACCATCCAATTTACCTCTGCCCAGAGAGAGAGAGAGAGAGAGAGAGAGAGAGAGAGATCATGCATTAGGCCCTCCCCTTTTCCTGCAGGCGACAGTGAAGAGAGAGAGAGATTTAGAGATTAGAGAGAGATCATGCATTAGGCCAGACCCCACACCTGCAGGCGACAATGGAGAGAGAGAGAGAGAGAGAGAGAGATGCATTAGGCCAGACCCACTCCTGTAGACGACAGTGAAGAAAGAGAGAGAGAGAGAAAGAGGATCTCATGCATAAGGCCCTCCCCACCCTCTCCCCATACCTTGCACCTCTCCTCCCTTGTAATTAGTACTCCCTCCCAGAATTGATGCCAGGTGTGCAACTGACTAGAAAGGGTCCCCCAGTATAACTTGGACGAAACTGCCATCGAAATGAACCCAATAGCAAGTCGTGTGTGCGTGTTTGGACGTGTGTGTGACTTGTTCGGCCACTCCTGGTAATTAGGGAGGGGAAGGGCCTTCTGATTGGGTTGGGGTGGGGTAGGGGTGAGGGAGTGGAGGGGATAGGGTAAAAGACCTGCCGACATCAGCATCCAGCCGAATTTGTGTTCTGTCGTCGTGAAATTGTCAGTTTATTTTTATTTAATTGTGCGTCCTGTTTCGTGGAGTTTTCGATGTAAATACGTGTGAAAATATCCGTGCATGTAAATTATGTTCTTGGATATCTTATATATACATACATATATATATATATATATATGTATATATATATATATATATATATATATATATATATATATATTATATAATATATATATATAATATAATTTATATGTTTGTATATATGTAAATGTCTGTAATTATATGTAGAGAACATATATACATAAGTAAATATAAATTTCTATTTACCAGTAAAACTGAAATTATATAACAGTAATTTCAAAGAACATTCATATAATATGTATATATATATATATATATATATATATATATATATATATATATAGCGTGTGTTGTGCTCCATGTCCTTTTCTAGATCCAAGGTGGGCATGTACCCAACAGGATTAACCCCAGCTATAGCTGGTCCAAACCTATGGCTTATACACACACAAACACACACACACACACATATATATATATATATATATATATATATATATATATATCACGCTATATATATCTTAGCAATGATAAATAATGTTGCCAGACCAGGAAGAACATTCTTTATTGTACAAGCTTTCAGCAGGTATAAAACCTCATCATCAGGAGTGCAAAACAAGGATGAGAATCAATAAAACAATAAAATGAATTGTCATAATAAATCTTCAGCAAAAATACTAACAAAATATATAAAATGAACAAGTAAATACAAACTAAAGGGTGAGACTTAAAATAACTGCAAAATTAAAAACACAAACATAAAAATATGAAAAAATAAAACTAAAGTGAAATGTAAACAAACTACAACTCCCAAGTAAAATTTTGAAAAACTTAATTGAGGATTTCTACTGATATTACACGATAGCTAGTTAATACCAGACTGTAGTTGGTTGTTCAAATCCAGCTTCATCTTTTTAATAGTCACACTAAATTAAAAGATCATTCTATTTGAACAAAGAAAGACAGTTTGGAAAAATCCAGGTCAGTGAAAGGATGGTCTTGTGTTAAACTGTGTTCTCTAATGGCAGAAAAGTCTGGTTTGGAAACTAAAACCTAGTTCTAATAGAAAGACCTCTGTGTTCCAAAATTCTGTGTCAAGCCAGCAGGAACTAGATCCCACATTTTTATTCAGACCACACTTTTAACAAGTGAACAAGTAAACGTACAGGAATTAGGTCCACAGGCAGATTAAGATTTCTCTCTCAAAAGTGATCTTAATGTAAAAAGGATTACAGAAAACAAACCAAACTGATCTGAGCAACGCAAACTTGCAACTTTTTTTACCATGATAGTACTAACAACGGAATGGCAATTTAGTGACTTTCATCTTTACTATCTGTAGAGATGTTCTGGGACAAAACTTTTCATTTTGGTTGCCTGAAGACTTTTTAAAATACAAAAATGGGAAGAGTTTTCAAAAAATAATTCTGGAGTTGATCAAATAAATTAAAATCACACCAAGAAAGGCTCTATTAATCAAAGTGCATGTGGTTCATCTTATACAACTTTGGCAAAAACTGATCAATCCCAAGCCAGTAAAAAGATTTTCCTATAAACAGAGGTCTCAAATTTGCCACTATTTCTGTAATGTACATCTAAAAATGACAACTTATTATCCTGTCCGTCTAACACAAAATGACAATGTTAGGGTGATATAGAATTAAATATTCAAAAAACAAATCAACATGTGATAATTCCTTAAATTATATGTTTATCATCTACATGTGTACAGTAATATGGTTTGTAAGCACTAGGGCATTCAGACATCCATTCCTTTATAATAACCCATGAAGCAATCCGCATATACAGGTCAATGGAATTTCCCATAGCTACTCCATCTATTTGATTATATAATTTACCATCAAAAAGTAAAAAAATGCCATCAGCAGTTGCTAAATGTAATAATTTTTGCAAGTCTATTTTATTAAGCCAAACACTGATAAATGGTTTTCACATATATTATTAAGAATAATGTCAAGTTGTTTCTTTTAATGGGATATTGGTGAAAAACGAAAATTAAATCAAACTAGCCATTTACAACATCTTAATTAAAATTGAAAGAGCATAATTCTTTAACAAATTTGGAAGAATTAGATATACAAACTAAATAGGTGCTGAGGTCTGAGAGAGATAAGGTGGGCTTCATATAGCTCTTTGTTGCTTCAGGGTCCTAGCCTGGTTATTGTGCAGTCTGCTAAGGTACATAAAATAGGTAACCCACTTTAAGACCTGTATTCCTCTATTGGGTACTTTTAGTTTATAACCTGTCTTTTTGGTTCCAGTTTTAAACCCTCTAACTTTAGGTGAATTTAACATATCTAATTCTTCCAAATTTGTTGAAGTATGCTCTTTCAATTTTAACCAAGATGTTTATAATGGCTAGTTTCGATGTAACCTCTCTTTTCACCAATATCCCATTAAAAGAAACAACCGACATTATTCTTAATAATATATGTGAAAACCATCTATCAGTGTTTGGACTTGATAAAATAGACTTGCAAAATTATTACATTTAGCAACTGCTGATGGCATTTTTACTTTTGATGGTAAATTAGTAATCAAATAGATGGAGTAGCTATGGAAATTCCCTTGGACCTGTATATGCGGATTGCTTCATGGGTTATTGTGAAAGGATTTGGATGTCTGAATGCCCTAGTGTTTTCAAACTTTGTACCGTAGGTATGTAGATGATACTTTCTTGTGTTTAAGGAATTATCACATGTTGATTTGTTTTTGAATATTTTAATTCTCGTCACTAACATTTCTTTTACTTGTGAGACGGAACAGGATAATAAGTTGTCATTTTTTTTTAGATGTTACAGGTATGCAGAAATAGTGGCAAATTTGAGACCTCTGTTTATAGGAAAAGTACTTTTACTGGCTTGGGATTGAATTACCTCAGTTTTTCATAAAGTTGTATAAGATGAACTCAATACGCACTTTGATTAATAGAGCCTACAATGTTTGTTGTGATTTTAATTTATTTCATCAAGATGGTTTTCCTCCAGAATTACTTTCTGAAAACTCATATCCCATTTTTGTATTTTACAAAGTTCTGAAAAATTTTTAAAAAATGTTTTGTCCCAGACCGGTGTACAGTACTGCTTGTAAAGATGTAAGTACATTAAATTGCTCTTACCTTGGTCCTAGTAGCCTATATGGTCCGAAAAAGTTACAAGAAATACTTAAGCATTGTTTCCCTCAAATCAGTTTCCGGTTTGTTTTCTGTAATCCTTTACAATAAGATCACTTTTTGAGAGAAAGCCTACTCTGCCTGTGGACCTTAATTCCTGTGTCGTTTACTTGTTCACTTGTTCGCAGTGTGGTCTGCGATACGTGGGATCTAGTTCCCGCTAAGCTCCAGACACAGAATTTTGGAACACAGAGGTCTTTCTGTTAGAACTAGGTTTCCCCTTTCCAAACCACCCTTTTCTGCCATTAGAACACAGTTTAGCACAGGACCATCCTTTCACTGACCTGGATTTTCGGGTACTGTCCTTTTGTTCAAACAGACTGGACCTTTTAATTTCAGAGTCGCTGACTATTAAAAAGATAAGCCGGAATTGAACAACAACTCGTCTGGTATTCAACTAGCTATCGTGTAATTTCATAGTAGGTACTCAATTAGGTCGTTAAATATTTTACTTTTGTGAGTGGTAGTTTGTTTACATTTCACTATAGTTTTATTTTCATATTTTTATGTTTGTGTTTTTAATTTTTCGTTATTTTACGTCTCACCCTTTTAGTTTGTATTTACTTGTTCATTTTATATTTAGTTAGTATTTTTGCTGAAGATTTATTATGACAATTAATTTTATTGTAATTTTATTGATTCTCATCCTTGTCGGTTTTTTTCAGCCTGATGATGAGGTTTTATACCTTGAAAGCTTGTAATAAAGAATGTTCTTCTGGTCTTGCAATATTATTTATCATTAAGCTATATATATATATATATATATATATATATATATATATATATATATATAGATATATATTTATATTTATATTTAAAAACACTGACTGAGTGAGAATCACTGGTGTCTTATAAGTTAGGAGAGACAAAAGGAGAAGGAGGATCTCAAGGGGGAAGTGGAGAAGGAGGAAGAGGAGGACTTTGGGAGAGGAGGAGGAGGAGGAGGAGGATAAGCAATTTAGATGAGGAGGAGGAGAAATAAAGAAGAAGTGCTAGGATAAGGTGGGAAACAGAAATACCCTAAAATTTAGTGAAACTTTAAATACTCTTATTAATCTAAGTATTACAATTGAAAGTCTTCCTTTTCCTGGGGCAAAACTTTTCTTAAGACATAACTCCTCCTATTGCTGTCTTGCAAGTTCTGCTTTTCAAATGAAATATTCATAAAGAAGGAGGAGGAAGACTCCAAATGCATAAAATAAGGAAGAGGACTGAGCAATAAGACTGGGCAAGAAGAAGTACAAGAAGAAGAAAAAGGAACAGGAACAGTTTTTGGTGACGGTTGACTTTGGCATTTACTGATACTCACTTTTATTGAAGACAATTTAAATGAGTTTTCGTTCCCTGTTTTTGGGAACCAAAGTAATATTTATGATGGCAGTGCGCCCTCTACAGCAAAACTGTGAAGTAAGTTTATGCTCAGTTTTTTACTGAAGTCAAGATAAAGGAATTTAAAACCAAGTTAGTAGTAAATTTTTTCTCATTTCAATGCCCAAATCTGTGGGATGAGACCATGAGAGGAATTTTGAGATATTGTTTTCTAATATCATTATCAACAACAAAAATAAATATTTAATGGACTATATAGAATACATGCAACATAATAAACTGTTGGTTTTGATTGTAATATAACACCGACACACACTGGACAGGGAAAAACACACAATAATATTATATATGCCGGATTATGTATATGTATATATTTCGCCAATTCTTATTTCGTATATAGGTTTTGGGGAAGTCATATTCTCATTTTGCAGTGTTATATGGGGTTTAATTGGATTCGTGTGTATAAGTTTTGGGGAGGAGAATATCAAATACGGAATTCTCTCTCTGTCCAGAGAGAGAAAAAACTTCTTCTTCTTCTTCTTTTAACATAAACTTTGGTGGTAATGGTTGTTGAAAACAAAGAAGCTTTCAGTGCTATTCTCTACTTCTCTCTAATCTTTCTCTCTTTTCTTTGTCTCTCTCTCTTTCTGCTCTCTCTCTCTCGGTCTCTTCAGCTCTCAGTCATAGCAATTTTTTCTTTTTAATATTTTGGGGTGTATAAGAAAGGAAGAAGAAGTTTGAGAGTCAAATTCGTTAAGTCTTTTTAGTTTATGTAATGGCTGAAAATTTCAGTACTTTATAATTAAGGGAGTAAACGTTGAAGAAGAAATATTAAGAAGAAGCCATTTTCTACAATTATCGTTGATTAGTTTAGAAGAAGAAGAAATTCATTTCTAATCTATGGAATATGTTATATATGCAAGCTGAGGATGTATTATCATAATGAATTATAAATATGTATGTGGATGTATGTAGCCCCTTTAATAAGAATTCACAAATTTTTGAAACATCAAAATATATATATATATATGGAAATATATATATATATATATATAGTTTATGCAGTATATACGGATATACATATATATATATATATATGTTATATATATTAAACACTTCACAGAATTCTGACATCTGTGACACAGATGAAAGCACCTGTCGTCCACATTGATTTTTGAAATGGTCCTGTATGAGATTTTGGTATTTTTCTCTCTTTCGCTCTCTAAAACGTAATTTTTGGCTTATTAAATCCTCATCCTTAGTATCAGGTAGTAAATAATTAAACTTTCGTGAATGGCAAATCATCAATTTTGGAGGTGGGGAAGGGTTTCATCATGATTGGGAGGATCAAAACTCATTCATTATCAGGAACTATACTCGCTCATCCTTATGAACAGAAGAAGGGCATCACCATAACGAGAGTCTGAAGTGTTCTGAGTGAAGAGTTCATAGCTATTTCATTCCATTGTATCATATAAAAAAGATATTCTCTTTCGGTAAATGACTTTCCAAAGGAAGGAAATTTTTCGTAGTGCAAATTTGAAATTTCTTATTACACCTTCTTCCTTTTACTGTCAATTCCTTTTCAGAGGTTGAAAAGAACATCGGACAGTCTGGCCTTCTGTCGAAAGTTCCAGATGATGTGACTGATTCTTGAGGGTTTTGAGTTCTGACTGCAGCCAAAACACACACTCACTTCAATGACACAGACACATTTACAATTTCCAGTTGCTTGTTTGTTATATATATGACTATATATATATACATGATTTGGTTTATACTGGTCCTATAGGGTATTACGTTAATCAGTCCCCTTAGCGTCAACATCTGAATAACCGATTTTTGATTTCCATGTAAAATCAGAGACCATTTTCTGGTACAGTGCAAAAAGTCTTCCACCAGTGGGTTTAGAGAGGTTTTAGCCTATGAAAAACAAGTGTTGATCTTGTGTATGTCGGAGTTAAAAATTAAGCCGGCCTTATGCCATACATTATCCCTTAACTCTGAGGGTGAATGTAGAGCGTGCTTGAACAGGTTAAAATACAGAGGCGTTTGTTTAAATTGTTCTTATCAGCCAAAAAGACGTTAAAGTAATCTGAAGAAATTTAGTGACTGGTTTGGTTACGTCATCATATCTTCACCAGGTTCCGCCCGGTGCGCCAGCTTTTTATGTCCCATCCTGTGTTGAATCTTCATTGAACGTCTGACAGAAGTTTTGTTCACAATTTTGCAAGGTCTCGCCCTACGTAGCAATTCTTAATGAAATCATGTTCAGGTGAGGAATTGAGACAATGAAGTGAAAATTGAGCAGTGAATTCTGCCATCATGGATTATTTTGAATGAAAACACTGTTGATTCCTCAAGACATCTCTGATTTCCCAAGATCAAAAGGAAACAGGATGGGGAGTTTTGGAGTCAAATACTTTAGGTCTTTTCATCAGACTTGTCATGGGTCACCACTTTCTTTGAACTTTATTTTTAAGATTTTATATTTTTGTTAATGAATTGTCAAGGTGAAAAAGTTGGCTCTTTGCACCATAAACTCAATGAACAAAGAATTATACGTTCTTGGAACCTGAAATGTCCAGGATATAATCAAACTTCAAAGAATTTCAGTCAGCGAAATAACGTTCTTTTGAATAACAGTGAGATGGTTTGAGTTGTCATGGGGTCGTTGTATCTCCCAACCCTTTGGATAGTCAAAAAAGGCTGTAAACAGACCAAAATGTGATGATAGGAATACCTGCAAAAATGACCAAAGGTGGTGTGAAAAGGAAAATGGTCAAATTTTTTTCACTAAAGACAGAAAGTTCTGCTATTCGATATGATTTTTGAATCAATTTCAGAAAACAAGTTCAAATTTTTATAAATCTTCTTTGTGTATATGTTCATCGAGAAGATGAGGGTCTGGCTTTTGCGTGGTCACTTCTATGTTTTACGTTATACTTTTAGAATTGAACAGCATCTTTTTTTGTTTTTCTGGTTCTGTCACCAAAATTAGATTTGTTTATTTGATTGTTCAAGAGTTTCCAAAGCGTGGCTTGGGATTTGCATCATACATAAGGGGCTTCATAAATGAGAATGTTAAAATCTTTTGATTTTTTCACAAATCAAAAATTCAATGGATAATCATCCTTTTCCCAAAGATGCAATGTTTATCAAAGGTGAGGTTATGATCATTCGGAGGTTTTACGTGAGATTCCTGGGGTTGAAAGGAAATTCTAAACTTTTAAAGAAACAAATCTATGAAGAAATAATAACTTTCATATAACCTGATGACTTAGTTTAAATTTATGAAAAAACCAAGCAGTTAAAACAAAAATAGATAAATAAATAAATATAAGAGTATATAGAAGAAATTGATCCTAGGGATATAGTCTTTCCTATATATATCAACACTGGGATATATAATGAACATAGAGATATATACATAGAGATAGAGAGATATATTTAGATAGAGATATATATATATAGAGTGTGAGTATATATATATATATATATATCCTTCCTTGTTATATCTCTTGCAGAAGACTCCAAGAAGAAGAACCTGAGAAGGAGAGAAGAATAAGAGCAGTTAAGAGCCTTGCAGTTGGCAAACGAGAGAAACATCAGTAGACTTTGAGCCGTGAAGCATTTTATAAATGCAGCTTTAACTTGTCCCGTTAGAGTTTCATAATCAAACAACAGAGATTTTTGAGAATAAAGGGCCCTTCACAGTTGGAGCCCATGCCTTTTGTTTAATATTGCTTTTGATTGCTTGTGGAATCAAGAGAAATGAAGGTGACCCTTCGGAGAGACCCCTTTCTCTCTCTCTCTCTCTCTCTCTCAATCTCATTCTCTCAGAAAAGAAAATTGTGATAACACTTCTCTCTCTCTGTCTGAAAATTTTATTCCATTTTGTGTAATGTTATATGGGATAATTTAGTTTTGCATTACTGTTTCTATCTCTCTAATCTCTCTCTCTCTCTCTCTCTCTCTCTCTCTCTCTCTCTCTCTTTTGTTGGGAAGAAGGAATACATCTGGTTTCCATTTTGCCATCATGACGAACCTGTACGTTCTGGGGTCGTTTTAATTGAAACGCTCCTTTTTTTATCAGGCTTTTGGAACCGGTAAAGCATGATTTTTTTTTTCAGTTTGTTAGATGGTGATTATAATGTGTGTACTGGTTTCGTCGGTATAATTACTGCCACTCAATATAGGTGTTGATAATGAACATGGTCATAATGGCATTTTAGGAAGATTATCAATTATCGGGGGTATTATTATGAAGTATTATTATTATTGTGTGTATTATTATTATTATTGAAGTCTCTCTCTCTCTCTTTGTTACTAGTAATATTTAATGATAATAATAGTAATCAAAATTTTATAATGGTAACAATTTTGCGACACTGAGGAATGAAATTTTGTCTCTTATTCTTGAAAGTGTCAGTTATAACTATCAGTAATGATACAAATAATTAAGATAAAAATAATAATTGTATGATTATCACAACAGAAGGCATCAATACCTGATACCAGGTTTGGTGAGGGGAGGGGTTGTTGCTCTCTAACGACCTCGAACTCGGGAACAGACTGCAGATCTTCGAGCCTCACCCGTGTTTGAATGCCAATTATAATTGTCTTTCAAGAAGTTCCCTGACTCCTGCTAATCATGTTTACCTCCGAGCGGATCCTGGCCCGCATGGTGCTACCTTGTGGATCTCTGATTTTGGGGCATTTTTCTGTTTTTATATTTGTTATGGAGTACTTTTCTTCTTCTTCTTCTTCTTCTTCTTCTTCTTCTTCTTCTTCTTCTTCTTCTTCTTCTTCTTCTTCTTCTTCTTCTAGCGTTTCGTATGCTCAAACGGTTTTGGCTAATATTATTATTAGCTATGTGCATTAAAATCTGTTTATTTTATTTGGTATTACAGATAGACAAGGTGTTAATCATCCCATTTCTTTAATAGTATTTTCTTTATAAGAAGAGGAAGAATATATATATAAATATATATATATATATATATATATATATATATATATATAAAACAAATAATGTGTGTGAGTATTCTGCAGAGAAACTGTCATAGATTCTAAAATGTTCCATGAGAATGTATGCTGAATAATAATAATAATAATAATAATAATAATAATAATCATAATAATAAAATTACTTCTTAATGATTTTATATTCTCCGTCCCTCTGCCTAACCGGATATCGTTTTAATACGCTTCTTCTCATTTTTGTTTTGTTGTTATTCGTGTAATCTCTTAAGGAATGAATTCTCTTAGTATGCTTATCATGACTGCGAGTGCTTGTTAGTCGTGCACACCTTGGAAGTGTGATTGCATATTAATTATGCAAGTTGTGTATGATTGTGAGCACTTGTTAATTTACATGTCCGTATCATATATGTATCGTTATGATAATATCATATATGTATCATTATGACAACACATTAATTATACATCTCTTGTAATTAGGATTGAGATCTTATGTTGATTTGATTGTACATCACTTGTAATTATGATTGAGATCTTATGTTAATTGAATTGTGCATCTCTTGTAATTATGATTGAGATCTTATGGTGATTTAATAGTGCATCTCTTGTAATTATGATTGAGATCTTATGTTGATTTAATTCGGCATATCTTGTAATTAGATTGAGATCTCTTGTTAATTTATTTGTGCATCTCTTTTAATTAGATTGAGCTCTAACGTTAATCACGCCTATCTTGTATCTTTGATCATGTGGTAATTAGGCATATCTTATAAGTGTGACTGTCATCGCATAGTAATTATTCATCATATAGTAAGTGTTTGAGATCACATGTTTGTTACACATATTTGATACTAAATTTCTTTCATTTCCTTTCCTTGACTCCTAAATGGGTTACGTGTCTTGTCAGTTTGTGGTATTGTTCAAGTTACAAGTGTTAACCATCCCTCCTGCATTAAAAAATTCAAGTATTCCGTAGGCCTGATGCAAAATAGGTTTTATATGCTATGGAGTATCAGTACTCACAAAAAACAATGGCTTCATAATCTCCTGATATTACATGCGCATACCGTGCATATGCCTTGATAAATTTCTTTTGCTATGTTCATCATTAACTGATTAAAAATAATATTGAGATAGTTGTCGGAGACAGTTGTCGTTGTTGGAGTAATTGACTTTTAATAAATTTTTAAAAATGTTTATATCAGGCAATATTTTCCTAACATCTTTAAGCGTTTATGATGTAGTCATTTGTTTCAGAGGCATTGAAAGTAACTTTCAGATGCTAGTGAGAGTTCTTTGCCATTTATACATATAAAAAAGATTGTGTTATTATTATTATTATTAGAGGCAATTTTATTAAACCCCTTTATGCTATAACAGAACTTTGGTCTCATATTTTCTTCAGTTAGTGCAGAAAAGGATAAAAATTTTATATTTAAATTTGTGAAGAGAGAGTGAGAGAGAGAGAGAGAGAGAGAGAGAGAGTATAATACATACGTATCTTGGCATGTGGCTTTACATGTTTTAGAGACAACATGTTTCCGTTGCAACCAGAAAAAAGGATAAATATAGATGAAAAATGTGACTGTATGGAAAATACTGTTTATGTAGAGAAATATAGACATGATGACTTTAATGTATTCACCCAGTCACAGAACACAACGCTCAAACATTTGCGTGAATGAAGTGTTGGGTAGAATAAATACATTTAGCTAAGTGCTTTTAGAGAGAGCATGCAAGGTTGTGTTGCGTATATGTATACGGTCATTAATAATTTGTTTCACGCATTGTTAGCATTTATGTATTTGTTCCAGAAAAAAAACAAGCGTAAAAGGAACAGAGGTCTGGTAAACAACGTTGTATTGCGTTGGTATGCACTTTCATTAAGTAATTAGTTAATTTGTTGAGAAAGAAACTAGGAAGGAGAGAATAATCTTGTATTGCTTGTGTGGTTAGAAAAATATCAAAGAAAAATAAATTTGGGGTTCTTCTGTGTATAGAGTATTTTATTTAAATATGTATTTATTTCCATGTATGGAGAGAGAGAGAGAGTGCTTGAATTGGGTGCTGTATATAGCATTTTATGAGTTGATTGATTCTTTTGTTTTTAAAGAAACAAAGAGCAGAGAAGAGAGAGAGAGAGAGAGAGAGTTTGAATTGGGTGTTGTATATAGCATTTTATGAGTTGATTGATTCGTTTGTTTTTAAAGAAACAAAGAGAAAAGAGAGAAAATTTATTCGTATTGATAGTGCGTGAAGCGCTGTTGTGCAGTTTCTCTCACCGTTTTTTTCACCTGCCACTTCTAATGGGGACATATCCCTTCCCTCCGGAGCTTTGGGGAAGGGGTAGTCTTTCCCCACCCGCTAGCATTATTATTAATACATTTTGTAGATACTGGCAAGATTTCGTTGGCAAAGACGCGGGTTTATTACCCCTAGTTTTCAAAAGTGGATCAAGATTCGTGTGGGCTATAGGCATTCGTGAGTCTAACATCACATTTTTCGTGTGTGTGTGTCTGGAAGGAGGATTATCCGTCAAATCCCACCTTTTTAATGAAACATTTAATGATTTATCATTTTCTTTTATTTTTCCTTTTTTCTTCCTTTCCACCGACTTGAAAACACAGCACTCGACAAACCCAACTACTTAGTCTTAAGTCAACAGTTCCTCTTGGTTTTAAGGAAGTGCAGATAACTTTTCCTCTGGATATAAGTCACTGAATAGGTAGTCAAATATTTTATAAAACGAGTGTCAAAATAACCTTTGCTTTGGGTATAAGTATTTGAATACATAATCAAATTGTGGAATGCCAATTCTTGTAGAAATTTGGATTCTTTTTTTTTATTTCTTAATTTTGTTTAACCCACCTTTTCGCTCGAGGAGAGGTGGAAACCCAACAGATGGAGAAGACATCTCTCTCTCTCTCTCTCTCTCTCTCTCTCTCTCTCTCTCTCTCTCTCTCTCTCTCTCATTCTGCAATCCCACAGTTTTGCTTTTACACTGAATCTCTTTCTATATTGAATGAGAATTACTTTAGACTTTTGTTTTTATCTTTTCTCATGAGTTCATTAACTCATGCGCTACATATCACTGCAATATTTATGCATTTACGCTTGTGCTTTTAATTATTCATTGATTTTTTTTTTATTCATTTCAGGTATGTAACAGTGATTCACTGATTTGCAGTTCCTGAAGGTAAGAGAATATTGACATTTGTCACAGCAAATATTTAATCCATATTATACGTAGCAATGATGATGAATTTCTTTTTAATGACGTCGACAATTTTATGACACTGATTTCGTAAATTATTGTTGTTTAGCTAAAGAACCAGAATGGTCGAATAATATTACTGCTCATAAGCCAGTTCTAGTATTCCTTTTGACATGTGCGTTTGGAATGCAAGACAAGGAATATAGAATTACTGAGTGAAAAACTCAGCTGGGATTTTCAACTCCTAGAAAAAGTTTGTTTTAACCTTGTTTGTTGTTTGTTTGTTTTTTGTTTGGTGTCATGAAACCTTACACGGATACTGGTCCTAAAGCATGGGCGAATTCATGGGGCTATGGTGTTGATTTTTTCGTTTCAATGCTAGGTTTTAATTCAAAAATAAAAACAGATAGAGGAATTTTCCGTAATAGTTTTAATTCTAAAAATAAAGAAAGAGCAAGCAGAGGAATTTTTAATAGTTTTAATTTAAAAATAAAGGAAACAGCACTTTGAAATTTTCCAGTAATGGTTTAATTTTAAAAATAGCAATCTTACGCAAATTTACCACGTCAACTTTTGTTGCGGACTATTCCATAGACACGTTAATCCGGATCCAGACCAGTGCTGAGAAACTCCCGTATGGCGGCGGTATGCGCTCTACTGAGGGGCCGGTAAAGCTCAACCGTAAATTGGGGAAAATGTTTCTCTGAAAATTTCCCCGAGGTTCGAGAAAGTGTGAAACGTTCTCATCAGTCAGGCACGAAATAAAACCTCGTTTGAGCTTTCAGCTCAGGTAAGCTAAAACCGTCTCTTTTGTTGTATGAATTTTTAAAATATAACTCTCTCTCTCTCTCTCTCTCTCTCTCTCTCTCTCTCTCTCTCTCCCGGAAAATATATTTTTGTTTTAAGCCGTAAAGGTGTGTAATGTTATGTCCGCATAATCTGCTGTTTGCATTACTCTCTCTCTCTCTCTCTCTCTCTCTCTCTCTCTCTCTCTCTCTCTCTCTCTCTCTCTCTCTCTCATTTGTGTGCGCCCTCAGCACTACAAGAATGTAATTTCATGTGCCTCTTCCTCTCTCAGAGAATGTACTACATTTCTCTCTCTCTCTCTCTCTCTCTCTCTCTCTCTCTCTCTCTCTCTCTCTCTCTCTCTCTCTCTCCCGGGGGAAGATGGCTGCTGGGAACCTTTTAAGAGTCAGAGGAAATAGATTTTCTTTTATAGCCCGGCACTTTGGGCCACTGAAGAGTGAGATTAAGCGGCCGTGCACTCCCTCAGAAGCCTCGGCATTATTGCAAAAGTTGCGGCTTACAATGTTGGAGTGGATCTGCTCTCGTCCCTCCCTCCACGTTATACAGAAAGTCCCCAGAAGTGGCAGCAGAGACGCTGCTGCTGTGTCGAGGGGGATTTTATCAAGAAACTCTAAGGGCTGGCGATACCCAATTTCGCCTCCTGTCTTTATTGGGGGAAGAAAGTCCAGCGAGTTTTTTGGTAATTTTTCTCGTGCGGCTCTCTTGTTGATATTGACTTTTGATGTTGTAATGCGCGTGCTTGTGATGTTGGTTGTGCTTATCCTTTTTTTTAATGTCAACGCATTTGGCGTCGTTGATGTCTAATTTCCTCTTTAAGCAATTTAGGCATTTGACTGATATATTGGTTATTTGTATGCTCAGTTATTGCTGTATGAATATCTTTAAAATTATCTTGATATGTATGTATATATATGTATATATATATACATATATATATATATAAATATTTATATATATATATATATATATATATATATATATATATATATATATATATATATATAATACATGCGTATTTTTTAAACCAGTATTGGTCGTTTCTTCCAGAAAAAAAGCAATACACTATTACTGCCACTCTTAAAATAACTGCTGAACCGTTTAGTAAAGTACAGTAAAATTTCAACAATAGTGATGTCATACACCGATACACATGGAGGGCTAGTTCCAACAAAAGCGTTTTAAAGGGTTTGACCTAATAGCGTTGATAGATCTACTTCTAAAAGATTCTGGAAATACAGAGGAATGCAGTGATATCCCCAGTCTGGAAGTTAATAATAATAATAATAATAATAATAATAATAATAATAATAAATAATAATAATAATAAAATCCAGTGGACCTTGTTTGTCCTACCCCGGGGCGACAGTAAGGAGACATGACACAACACCCACCCCCCCTGCAAACCAGTTTTGTCCGCTCCGTGTGAGCAGGGTGGCAGGAACAGGATAGTGAGGCCTCCTTCAAACTTGTTTGTTCGCCCCGGGTGTGGGTGGGGTAGTAGGGGATTGGGAGGGTAGGGGAGACAGCAGCTCCGTTCTAGCGCGTGTAGCCCACGCCAACAAGCTCGTAAGAATAATTATATATCTACATTTTTCATTAGACCTCTCCATTTTTCTGGTGAGCTTGTTTTCTTTTGGAACCAGGGCTTGACTGGCGTGTGAATTAGAGCCTGTCGATGCCGCTGGAATTAGTCTTGTCTGCCTTTGAAATGAAATTTTCCCCTCCTTCAGGTAAAATCACGTCTTTCTTCAGAATTACCTCCCGTCTGCCTGTGGGTTTAAATTCTGTCAGCCTTGGAAATTCCCTCCCAAATCCCTTTGGGATTAGAGAGCGACTGTTATTGGAATTAGGCTCGGTTGCCTTTGGAATTAGTGCGCTGACGACGTCGCTCACAAGTTTAGTCAGGCTGCTGTCGTTAATGGCAGCTAGTTAAGAATTTGGTGGAAAATGGCTGTTATCCGGTCTTTTAATTATGTTGTCCAGGAGAAGGAAACAAGGATGAAACGTGATGCACTTTTATGCCTGCTCACGAGATTTCATCGTGGGGATGCGTGAGCATTTATGAGAATTCACTAACTTTTACTAGGTATTATTTACATTTGTGAGAAATAAGTGGCGTTTATGAGACGTCACCAAATTTTACAAGAAATTATTTACATTACGAGATTTCATTGACGTTTAAGAGTTCAACAACTTTTATTAGAAATTGTTTACATTTACATCATTGATGCTGGTAAGAATGCACCAACTTTTACAAGGAATTATTTACATTTACAAGACATCATTGATGTTGATGAGAATTCACCAACTGTTGCAAAAAGAAAACAATGGTCGTGGACGAGAATTTACATTTACATCATTGATGCTGATGAGAATGCACCAACTTTTACAAGAAATTATTTACACTTACAAGACACCATTGATGTTGGTGAGAATACACTAACTGTTGCAAAAACAAAACAGTTGACGTGGCTGAGGATTTACATTTAATCATAATGCTGATGAGAATTCACCAACTTTTATAAAGAAATTACTTACGTTTACAAGACACCATTGATGTTGATGAGAATTCACCAACTGTTGCAAAAACAAGACAGTTGACTTAGATGAGGATTTGCAATTACATCATTGATGCTGATGAGAATTCACCAACTTTTACAAAGAAATTATTTACAGTTACAAGACATCATTGGTGCTGATGAGAATTCACCAACAGCCTAAAAAAAAAAAAAGAAAACAATCTACGTAAATGAGGATTTACCAACTTTTACAAGAAATTATTGACTTTTAGGAGAATTCACCCACTTTTATAAATTATTTATATGAGACCACACCAAACCTCAAGAGCAAGAACAAAGTCGCAAAAAGACTTCTCGAACGATCATGGGAACGAACCAGCGTCTAAAGGAACGATCGAACCTTGGCGAAACAGCACAAGCGATTATGCAAATCCCCGAACGTCTACGAGAACACCGAAGTGTTTCGATACGGATGTGGTGTGATATCCGAAGCTGTGAAGATGATGATGATGATGATAGTGATAGTGATGATGATACCATTGTCTGCCCAGTCAAACAGGTCTCAGTCATTCGCTCGCTGCTCAAATGTCGTTTGTTCCTTTGTCGGATGTTGATATGGACACCTGCGATGCCGAGTGATTATTCGATTTCAGACGGACATTTACATTTTGGCTTTGTACGTACAGGCGTGTCGTTTTCAGTAGGGATGTGCGATATTATATATATATATATATATATATATATATATATATATATATATATATATATATATATATATATATATATATATATATAATGCGTAATGTGTGTGTGTATTTGTTTGTGTATGTTTATATATACAGTATATATATACATGTTTATAACATACAAATATATATATAAACATACACAAACAAATACATACATATGTATGTGTGTGTGTTTTTGCGCGCGTGTGTGTGCGCAAGTGTTAAATCGTTGAAAGAGAATACAGAGAACGATTATATATATATATATATATATATATATATATATATATATAATATATATATATATATATATATATTATATGTGTGTGTGTGTGTGTTTTTGTAAAACCACCGACTTTATATTCGGGCTGTGCAGCCTTTTCATTACACATTGCTTGGACCCAGGACTGAATTCCGTTTCCCTTCTTTTGCGAAATAAGTGTATTCATTCATTCAGCCCACACGAAGTAGTTTCAGTCTGGCAAATCAAATCGTTACCCAGTGCGAAAATTTTATTCCTTGCAATTCCACTCGTTTTTCCTGTGTGAATCATTTTCGTATGGAATATCAGTGGGAACGTTCATATCTGTTAAAGTCATTCCTTCATTCCGAAATGCATTTATCTTATTTACTCATTTCCCCTAGTGCAAATCGTTCAAACGTATCTTATTCATCTATAATTTCAATTTGAAATACAGACGTTATCTTGTTTTTTATTGACATTATCGTATTCAGTATATTATACATTTGTCATTACCACTTAGTCGGTATGACATATTGACGGATATCATCACATTCATTCTCTCATTTCATTTGACATAAAATACTTTAAAAGAAACTGGTTAAGATTTGTCGTACAAGGCTGTTTAATCGTCCATTTCTAAATGAATTTTGTCAGCAGTCTCAAGAAGTCATATGTAATCAATTTTAGGGGGGTTTCTGCATCCCTCAATGGCAAAGAGTTTTTGCAATCGCGAATTTGTTTAGACAGTTAATGAATTTCTCTAAAATCTGAGCGATGATAATTTTAGCAGTCTAAGTCATTTTTTAATGAGGCCAGCCCTTGAGTTCTCTTCATTCTTAGATTTAATTAGAAGTTTGGCATTCCCACTCTCTCTTCAAAGGCACAAACATGCAGTCTCTTTACGGTCCTGAATAATAAAAATTTCCATTCGAATCTCTAGCAACATTAAATGGCACAAATCTATTCAGCCTATTATATGCGTTTTTAAATGGCACAAATCTATTCAGGTTCTTGTTTGCATTTTTAAATGGCACAAATATATCCAGGTTCTTGTATGTATTTTTATATGGCGCAAATCTATTCACGTTCTTGTGTGCATTTTTAAATGGCACAAATATATGCATGTTCTTATCAGGGGCGTCATTTCAGATTTTTGTTGGGGGGAGGGCAAAGATGGTTTGGCGAGCGAAGCGAGCCTAACCATCTGGGCGTTATTTGATTTTGAGCTATTTTATGTGCTTTTTGAAGCCACATAAGCAAGGTATTTCAGCAAAATAGGCAGACAAACAGACATTGTGTGTGATAGATAGATAGATAGGTAGATAGACAGATAGATAGATAGATAGATAGATAGATAGATAGATAGATAGATAGATGAATACTTAATGTGGTGACATTTGAATTTCTGGTAGGAATAATGGAAAACCCGCTGCTACTTCTGGGGCTTGGGGCTTGGGGTGTGAGGCGGGGGCAATTAAGTTAAGGCTTGCCCCCAAATGGCGCGCCCTGGTTCTTATATGTATTTTTAAATAGCATAAACCTGTTTAAGTTCTTGAATTCTTCGATGACATCAGAAATATTTTGTGGCTCTGTGCATTCTTTAAGGAAGTGAGAACGCAGGTTCAGGTATTCTAAAGCAACGCATGTATCCTTTGATTCAATATTCCTCTGGACGCTCTTCTATTCCCTTTCTACGCGTTCTTCACTGCATTGTATTTTTCATGTCTGGAACGTGTAATCCTTAGACTTCTTTTCCGGCATGTTAATGGCATTTTGACTTATTCCATATGACTTCTTATTCATTTTGAATAATATTAAATAATAGTAGTTAAGTAGTGACAAAGATAGTATTAGGACATATTCTTCACTATTCATGAGCCTAAATGATAGTAATTAAGAAGTGATAAAAACAGTAGCCGGACATGTTATTCACCATTCATGATTAATCCATCTTTTTTTATTTATCTGCAATAACCATTTTATTTTTCCTTTTATCTCGATAGTTTATTCTGAAACTATCACATTCCGCATAGCTCCTGTTCTCGCTCGCTATCATTTCTCGGTTTTTCATTCCGGCTCTGAATGGCCCTCGTGGCCCAAGTGCATGGCCCTTGGCCCGAAATACTTTCTAGCCTCCCACCCAATTCCTTTACTTACCCATTTATTTATTTACGTGTTTATTTTCACCATCTCAGAACCTATGCTTGATAAAGATGTCATTTTGAAATAACCAAAACACCAAGTGACTTCTGATGCGAAAAATTATTATTGTTATTATTATTATTATTATTATTATTATTATTATTATTATTATTATTATTATTATTATTATTATTATTAATAGTTAGACAGACCACGAAATCAAATTTCTAGCCACTCAGTGTGCTCTGCTCTGCCGAAGGATTTTTCCTCAAGAAAGAAGTGAAAATTGGAAAAAAGAAAAATTAGAGAAGTTAGACAGCTGGGTGTTAGAAAGTAAAAAGAACGGATGAAACCGAAACTGCAGAGTGCAACGCTGCTGGAGCCGAAGGAGCCGTGCATGGCGTACTGTAAGATCTCTTCGGAGTTATTGTGCTCCTAGAACAAGTGCAAATGCAGTGGGCGAATTACAACCCTAACTAAAGTAATGGATTGACTACCCTCCCCCATTAAAGTAATGGTTCCGCTCATCCGGAAATGGATGCTATATAATAGGCCTGGTAGTACTTTATGGTTCCCTAGGGGACGAAGAGGGACATGCGATCGCCCGATTTATCGTCTGGCGTATCGCCCTGCCGTTATAAAAGTTTATTGGGTTACCTGTTGTGTTGTTGTATTTAATCAGGGTGAATGAAGCAGCGAGTTATTTAAAGCTGTTTTGTTTTTGTTGCCGTTAATCAGATGAATTCGAATTACGTAAATACAATGGGCTCTGAAAGTATCTAGCGGAAATTGACTCATATATAATCAGCATTTGACACGTTTTTAATTATTTTTCACCCCCTTTTGTTTTTGGATTCATTTAGGTGAAATTGCTGTCGTATTCAGCACTGTCATATTTCTGTTGGTAGTATGGGTGCGTTAACATTTAAATGAACTGTGCTTTCAACAGGCTAAGCCTGTCGATATTATCTTCCAAGGGAAAGGTGCTCTCTGCAACCATTATCAATTTTGCTGTTTTTATTCATCATGTGCTCGTTGTCATAACTGAAGATATTGTGTTAGCGCACTGTACTTTTTTATTATTTATATATATATATAATTATATATATATATATATATATGTATGTATGTATGCATGTATGTATATGTGTGTGTGTGTGTGTGTGAGAGGAGAGAGAGAGAGAGAGATTCAGAGATAAAAGCGGGCAGCAGCATTAGAGCACCATGGCCGGGGTCTTTGTTCTTTTCAAGATCATTGGGTTTTATGCAGGCGGTTATGGTGGACCTCCAGGACACGCTTGTATAAACATTTTTGCTTTATGAGTCTCTTCCCTCGACTCCTTTTTCCTTTCCTTTTAACTTTCATTATTACACTTGCTCTTTGACTCTCTCTCTCTCTCTCTCTCTCTCTCTCTCTCTCTCTCTCTCTCTCTCTCTCTCTTTCCTTTTCCCCCTGTCTTTTGTGGTGCTTATTGCTCCTTGGAATCGTCGACTAATCTTGCCTGCTCTTTTTTATCTTATTTTGCATGTTTTCTTTTTGGGGAATTTAGCGGATTTTGTCGTCTGGTAAGCTTTGTGTTTTAAAGGGTATTTTGAGTTTTGTGTTTCGTACAACAGACACAGACATTTAATATATATATATATATATATATATATATATATATATATATATATATATATATATATATATATATATATATATATACATGTGTGTATTGATATGTAATAAATATATTTCATATCTATCTATGTATATATATGTGTATATATATATATATATATATATATATATATATATATATATATATATATTTATATATATATATACATATACATGCATATATATGTGTGTGTGTCTGTGATTGTGTTTATGTGAAGCACAAGGCTCAAAATAACCTGCAACACCAAAGCTTACCAGATGACACAAACTCCGCTTATTTCCCACAAAACAAAGCAGCTAAAAAAGCAGGCAAGATTAGTTGACGATTCCCAGGAGCAATAAGCACCTCAAAAGGGATGGAAGAAGGATAGAGAGAGAGAGAGAGAGAGAGAGAGAGAGAGAGTGTGTGTGTGTGTACAGCAGAAAGTAAAAACAAAAAAAAAAGGTCGAGGGAAGTGACTCATAAAGCACAAATGTTTATTATATATATATATATATATATATATATATATATATATATATATATATATATATATATATATATATATATATATGGTCAATGTAGTTTATTAGTTAGAAGTCCCACTACTCTCAGCAAAAAGATCCTTGGTTAGGAATACCGGAATTCTTTAGGCAGTTCCTTTGAAACGATTTTATACACACACACACACACACACACACATATATATATATATATATATATATATATATATATATATATATATATATATATATATATATATATATATATATATATATATATATATCGTCCACATTTCCGTTTGTGAGTATATATATTCAAAGTACTGCCGTGGTACAGTACATAAAATAATGTTATTGCACGTTTTATTATAGAACAGATTTTATTCGTCCAGTGGAATAATGTTCAAAAGGACAGGTAAATTAAACGAATTAGCAATTAATAACACGAATAATTGACAATCAACGGCAAAATATTTGAAATTCCCAGCATTCTTTTGGCTCTGGGATTTATATAAACTCAGAATGGGAACGGACCAAAAACACACTTTCTGGAAGCTTCCCTAATCCGACTCAGGCCACTCGAAAAATTCGGCTTAAATTCGTATTTTTCTTTTGTGTATTCGCGAGAGAGAGAGAGAGAGAGAGAGAGAGAGAGAGAGAGAGAGAGAGAGTAATCAAGCGAGACGTGTTGGTGGAAAGACATTTGCAAAGTGGAGTTTTGAGTGGTCTGTAGAATTTATGCTCAAATTGTCCGAAGGAAAAGAGAGTTATTAAATAGTTCAGATCTTTTTTATGCATTATGCAAAAAGATAGAAAGAGAGAGGAGAGAAAGATGCAAAATTTATTCGTGAAAAAGAATATAAAAGAAAGAAACCTTCAGGCATTTCTGCACTATTTATGTAGATGTAGAGAAAGAGAGAGAACGCAAACAGCGTGAATTGATTGTTATGAAGTTGGGAATGAAGCTTTCTAAAGCCCCTTTTGTATTGATACGCATGCCTTTGTCGTATAATGAGAGAGAGAGAGAGAGAGAGAGAGAGAGAGAGAGAGAGAGAGAGAGAGAGAGAGAGAGAAGAAATTAAGCTTTCCAAAGATTCTTTAGTACTGACACGCCCTTAGCCTTATCGTACAGTTAGAGAGAGAGAGAGAGAGAGAGAGAGAGAGAGAGAGAGAGAGAGAGAGAGAGAAGGAATTAAGCTTTCCAAAGATTCTTTAGTACTGACACGCCCTTAGCCTTATCGTACAGTTAGAGAGAGAGAGAGAGAGAGAGAGAGAGAGAGAGAGAGAGAGAGAGAGAGAGAGAGAGAGAGAAGAAATTAAGCTTTCCAAAGATTCTTTAGTATTGACACGGCCTTACCCTTATCATACAGTTAGAGAGAGAGAGAGAGAGAGAGAGAGAATTATAATTTGGCTTTCATTGTAACACAACACCTTGGAACATCCAACGATAAAAGAAGCCAATTTGATTTCCACGCACTACCGGACAAGCGAACAAAACGCCATAGTCACGATGCAGAGGTTTATAAGACACGGAATGGGGGAGTGGATACTGTAGCTTACTTCGAAAGGAGAGAGAGAGAGAGAGAGAGAGAGAGAGAGAGAGAGAGAGAGAGAGAGAGAGAGAGAGATTTCTCAAAGCAACTTTGCTTTTATGTTATCCTTCTTTCGCTTTTGTCCTGCTGAGGAAGTCGCGTTTGCCACGGGACGTGATTGGAGCAGAAATTGATAGGGCAATCACTTCGATCTCCCCAAACGCACATACACTCTCTCTCTCTCTCTCTCTCTCTCTCTCTCTCTCTCTCTCTCTCTCTCACCGTAATTTTATGGCAGTTGACCCTGTGTCTTCTGGATAACGTCTAAGATCGAAGATTGGGGAAGATGCTATTCAAAGATGATGCCATAATGGTTAGAAGAGGGATATATTGGGGATGGGAGGTGTATTAGTAGGGAGCGTGATCTTTTGAATTAAGTTCATAGGGAAGGTGGAGCGGTGGTTTTCCTTCATCCCCTCCCCAATTCTACGTCATTTGTCTCATTCAGATGGAAGTTGATCCTATTTCTCCTGTGTAATGTTTAGGATAGGAGATTCCTCAAAATCATAGGGTCGGCAAGACCCACGAACGGGTATGGGGTATGGCCTGTTGTGGGGTGCAGACGACGGGGCATAAGAACAAAGCTCTTGGTTAGGTGGGAGTTTGTTTTGGGGGAATGGTGGAAGTGGGGTGGGGTTGGGGGGGAGGGTTCAGAAGGGCGTCGACCAGGACTGCTCATCTGAGGATGTAGTTAGTGAACCGAACACCAGAGGGGCTAGATTGCAATCTTGCCTGAAACAGCGGAATGGATACCCAACCTTCCACTATGGAAGGACCTCTTGTCCTTTTCCGTTTTCTCTTGTTGCTGTTCTTGTTATGATTACTTTCGTCTAATGTGAATGGATACCCTATTTTTTTTTACATCTGTTCTTGTTGCTGTTGTTCATTCTGCTTCTCCATCTTGTTATTTAACAAATAAGCAGTTTTGAAAACGTCCTTTCCTCATCTTTGCTATAACAATTACTTTTCTTCTGTCACTTGCCTTGAGTTCTCAGTTAAAATCCTACTACCTACTCTCCCAGGTGCACTAACATTGGCCTCCTATAATACATACTGTCACTTCTATTAGCAGTTACCTTTAAGGAAAGGAACCTGGCCGTTGCACACACATCGACCATTAACTGGCACTTGTAATAGCTGGTGATTATATAGTGTTGTAGTAAAATCAGTTTTATCTTCAACGTTTTCCTTTCGCGAGCTAAAATGCTGAAATGAAAATGAAGAGAGTTTGCTAGATTTCTAACTTCTCTGTAAGAAATGAAAACATCACGAACGATTCTTTTAAAATTTTTCATTAGAAAGTGCAAGTGGATATTAATGTTCAATATCATGCAAAGAATAGAAACAGAGTGAGAGAGAGTTTCCTGGTCTCGCAATGTTTATTTTCGTCCGTTTTTAAGCTTGACTCTTACCTCAGTTCTGGTTGACTTCCTTCCTTTTTTTTTTTTTAAGGGTGATTGCCTTCATAATGTAAACATTGATTGTCAGTGGTTTCTTTACTTATATGCTTGCAACAAATATGTATATTTCCTGTCTATTTTGTTAAGTATATTTAAGCTATAATGGTGCGTGTGTTCGTCCATTGAATGTTTCACATTGCAGTTTCTCCTATTTACACAATTTTATTGAGGACAGTTAATTTGTGTTGAAGGCATGACAGAATGCTTAACTAGATAAAGCACTATTACATTTAGAGGCGACTGTTTCATTCAATAATACAAAAAAGGTCAAACTCTCAGTGTAGATCGTAAAAAACGATTTTTTTTCTTTTTTTAAGGCAGACTGTAGCAAGAAGCCGTAGGAGCCAAGCTGGACACATTTTGGGTTGACATGTTTACAAAGCAGCTTTTTTTTTCTACGGAACGATAGCATGACGTTTTCCATAGGCCTTCGCGTTTCCCCTTATAGGCCTAAGGAGAGAGGACGTCACAGAGAGGAGGGTTTGTTATGAATTGTACTCGGCAAAAAACATAAAAAAGTTTAGTGAAGGAAAGAGATCGACTGTAGCCTACATCATGGCATGTTGAAAAAATAGGCCTATTTTGGGAAATGACATCTTGGAAATGAGGCTTTCATGATATCCTCTTCAGCAAGAGGCTTATGCAGTAAATGATACTTTAAGAGTATGCTTTTTCGGCACTAGGCGTATTTAAAAGCGTCACGTCATAAATGAAATTACAGTTTTAGGCCAATGACCAATCATTCTTTTAGACTGGATTTTAATTCAGTGGGTGATTCCAAATGCGTTTTGTAAGATTTCTTGATATTTCAGTGAGATATTTATTATAGTGTGCTGTCGACTCTCTCTCTCTCTCTCTCTCTCTCTCTCTCTCTCTCTCTCTCTCTCTCTCTCTCTCTCTCTCTCTTGAATGACTTTGTCAAAATGTTATATGAAATCAAGTATATTTTCCGTATGTGTAAGTTTAACATGTTTAGGATCGATATATATATATATATATATATATATATATATATATATATATATATATATATATATATATATATATATATATATGTATGTATATATATATATGCATTTATATAATATATATATATATATATATATATATATATATATATATATATATATATATTATCTCTATAATTCTCATACTATATATATAAAAATATATACATACACATATATATATAGTATATACTGTGTATATATATATATATGTTTATATACATACATACATACATACATATATACATATATATATATATATGCTATATATATATATATATGTATAACTGAATATATATATGATGAATATATAAATGAAGATAAATATATATATATACACTCCAGTGTTTCCGTTTTTATATATATCATATTATATATATATATATATATATATATATATATATATATATATATATATAAATATATACACAGTATGAGAGATTATAGAAATGCATGCAGAATTTTATACATGTACATTCGTACTTAAATACTACGCATGTAATTGTATCACTTTCCAAATCCATAGACACACACACACACACACACATCACACAAGACAGAGTCACTGAGTTAAATTATTTTGAGATCTCGCGTAGCACGCAACAGCTATGCAATTTCCTGAGTCATGGTTCAAGAAACGAGTGCCCTGCCTTACTCCTGCCAACGGACTTTTGGCTTTTTGTCTTATTTTTATTTATTTATATATTTATTTATTCATTTATTTTTATTTATCTCAAATGAAGGATCTCCTTTTGATGTGTTTTATTTACCTTCAGTTCCGTTATTGCTGTGATTTTTATGTTAATGCATGGGTAACCCACGAAATTTCTATCCATTTCATCTTTTTTTTTGTGATGGGATAATTTTTTGTTTTTTGGCGTTTCTTGCTTTATCCTAACTCATTACCTATTGTGGGCATTTTGGGTAATTTTTGGTGAGAAAGAGAGAGAGGGAGAGAGAGGATTCACTAGGAAAAGAAAGAGGTAACAAACACACAGACAGATATCCGCTTGATCGGGTTGAAATACTTTTCGGTCAGCTACTGTTGTGTAATTTGTATTATTTATGTATGGTGAGAGAGAGAGAGAGAGAGAGAGAGAGAGAGAGAGAGAGAGAGAGAGAGAGACGCTTACGAATAGGCTAGCCAGGTGTCATTAATATTCCATAATGAATATTTTGGCATTGTGGTCTTCACACGGGTTGCCTCATAAATTACATCCACTTCCTCCTACCCACGGGCTTCCTCCCCTCCTTCCAACCCCCACCCCAACCTCCACCCGATCCCCTCCCCCACATCACTAACCGCTCCTAAATCCCTGATGTGTATAAGGTTCCTTCGGGGAATAATTGCCTGCATGTTCATGAAATTATGAGTTTAATGAATATGCTGTCTTGGAGAAATTAGGAGAAGAGTCAGTGCTTGTATTTTCATCTTACCTCTTTGCTTCATAATGTTACCTTTAAATTTGAAGTGTAGGCCAGTCGTATTATACGGAAAACCCAGCTAATAAAGGTATGAATATTTCCTTATTGCTTCTCTCTTTAGAAGGAATACTCAAAAAACTTGTTTGGATTGGGTATATAGCTCCATTCTCTTTCCGTTCTCCACCCTGCGACTCACCTCGATCAACTAGCCACCAGGTAAATTTTTCTGCTAAGGTCAGGATATCGCGGTGTTTAACGTTTGGAGTTGCATGCGAAACAAACCTTGTACTTCTCGATTGTGAGCTTCCTAATTGCTCCCTCTCTCTCTCTCTCTCTCTCTCTCTCTCTCTCTCTCTCTCAATATATATCAATATACTGTAATACATGTAATATATATATAAATATATATATATATATATATATATATATATATATATATATATATATATATATATATATATATATATATATATATATATTATATGTGTGTATGTATGTATATATCCGTTGTGTATATATATATATATATATATATATATATATATAATATTCAGTTTAAGAGCTTTATTGTTAACACCATCCACATTCCTTCTCTTCATCCCAAATAAACTATTTGACTGACTTCTGAATAAATTGCTATCTCAGTTTTGCTTTTGAAACGTGCCTCTTCCCCTCGACTTGGTTGAGTTCCCGCATGAAGCGCAGTTGTTGGTGGCAGTTGACTGGAAAGAGATGGCAACGGTACCACAGTTGAGGAGGGGTTCAGTTCCTGCCCTCTACAATAAATACTCGAACCCTTCATGTTAACTACAGGGAAGCCAAGTGGTGGACCTGTAGCAATAAATATGTACCAGACAAAGTGGGCTCATGTATCTTTCTCTGTCTTTCCGACTATCTGATTTTGTATCTTATGTTAATTACCAGAGGACATCTTTGCTCTATCTGTCCGTTTGTAAGATGATAGTAACTGAATATTTTTCTCTTTTTCTAATGTGGGGACACTTGCAGCATCAAAGAAAATGGGTATGAAAGTGTGTGAGCGCGTTTACAACGTCGGATTTTCCTTGCGTGTATGTGTGTCTGTGTGTGTGTGTGTGTGTGTGAGAGAGAGAGAGAGAGAGAAGAGAGAGAGAAGAGAGAGAGAGAGAGAGAGAGCGCTGTAGAGAGTTAATGAGAGCTGAAGTAGCAGTGTCTAGTGACAACCCGTGTGTAAAATTATATTTTTAAACATTTTGAAGGCATTTAAAACTTTCTCCGAAAGTCCATTTCAAATGGAAACTTTTCGTATTGGATCCAACTTTTCCCTTGGGTGTGAACCCTGGTATTCATAAGCTTTAAAAAAAGAAAAAGTCTAAATGGAAGGAAAAAATAAAGTATCTATGGTACATAAATTCTGGAGATTATCACACGGGAATTTTTAGATTTGGCTCTTTTAAGACTTATGGTAATCGCTCTCTCTCTCTCTCTCTCTCTCTCTCTCTCTCTCTCTCTCTCTCTCTCTCTCTCACTGTCATTTTATGGTTACGATTTTAAAGACTTGAGATCTTGGTATGTTAAAACTGTTTAGTTACTATTAACTTTAATTGTCAATGCTTCTGTTCTATCTAAATCGCTCAGCCGTGGCCAGTAATCAAAGCCTAGGCCCTCTCGGTAATGAGACAAGCATCATAACTAGGTTTTATTGGGTACGTGAGCACATGTATAAGTATTGATATATATGCTAATTGCAAAATCTTGAGTTGTCATGTCTCTGTGTTCTTGTAATAATACAGATTTATTTTGCAAAGAATTAAAGTTAGTTATTACATTATTGGGTATCATTATTTTGTTCACTAATTGAAACTAATTCTTGTGTTTCATTTTTCCTGTGGTCTGTATTTTGATAAACACTATCGACTGGCAACTCGGGTAAAAGTTTCCTGAATGGGGAAAAAACTACGCTGAGTGTAGGATGTAAACTGTAAACTTTAGATTAAAGAACTTAAGAAAAACCAAATACAGACCTTACAGCTCGTTCGGGAAGTCCCTCAGTGTGAGGCACCTCTATGTCTCAGAAAATTGGTCTTCGGTACATTTTTGCATCTTCCAATCTTGGATGGTCTGGGATGCCAAACATCTACGTTCACTCCTGTTATGTTCCTCAGATGAGCTGGTAGCGCCATTATCGATGCCGTGGTGGATTAATGTCCTGTGCTTTCCTTAGTTTTCGTATAGGTGGTCTACCTCTTCTTGCTCTTGATTTTTAGCTCCATGATGTTTTCAGTAATTCCCTTCTATCTGTTTCCCATCTTGGATTACCATGATGTAAACAGGATTTGTCTATCTCTTCTTTCGAGACCTTACCCCCTTTGCCTTCCTTTTCAGATGTGGTTGTGACTTTGGTCAGGTCTGTTTGTTTGTTTCCAGTTTGTTAGATGTGTTGCTCGAAACGTTTTCGGAGGATTTTTACGAAATTTTTAATAAAAGTGGGACTCCTGATTGGCGCTGAGTGATTGCATTCTTGAAGAGATAGGAATGCAGCTTTTTGGGAGATGGGACCTTTTGGCTGAGGGATGCTTGCTCAGCCCTGGTGGAGATTTGCGGTCTTTGAACGCTGTTGTCCTTGCGCTAGGAAAGGGCGTTTTTGCCAGGTTCATTTTTCGTTATCAAATGTATGATTTTCCAGTGTTTCTCGTCAAATCTCTCTTCTCTCTCAGTTTCTCGTCTCCTCTCTCTCTCTCTCTCTCTCTCTCTCTCTCTCTCAGCCTTACTAAATTGATGAATTTTTCAGCTTTTATCTTAGATTATAAAATATGGAAACTTGCTTTGTTAGGAATATGATAAATTTGAATATTTTGAGTCACTTGTTTGTAAGAAATTGACAGTTGTTCGAATTTCATTCAGTTTAATGATGGTAAAAGTTTCCTCTCTAGTCCTGTCCGTTCGCGATGTGAAGTGCCTTCAGTTTTATTTTTGTTTAATGGAGATGCGTGATAATGCTTTAACGATGTATTTTCCTGGCATTATCTCATTAAAAAAAACATTACATAAATCCAGTTGAAACAGGTGCCTGATAAACTTTGCTACAGATATCAGAAAGGGCTTACGCCCAAGAGGATTGCAATTACTCATTTTAATGGCTTTTATCCATAATAGCTGTAATTGAAAAATAAATTACTCTCCCTTTCGCCATGGTGATAAATTCTTATAAATATTTCATGCATTAATTAATGGCTAAATGAAGGTATTATTTCCCCAGCTCAGGTTTTGAATGATGGAGTGGCACGTGGAAGGTTTGGATAGCAAATTGGGACGTTAGGAATCGTTGGCACTAATAAAGGATTACCCTTTGCCATCCCCGGGGGTTTAGAAGCTAGGTAGTCTTTTAACGTTCGGTCAGCGCTTGCCTTTAGGTCTGCTCTGGAAGCGTTGTTATGTGGAATGTGGGACCACCGTAATAATAGTAATAATAATAATAATAATAATGATAATAATAATCACATTATTATTATTATTATTATTATTATTATTATTATTATTATTATTATTATTATTATTATTGGACTGATAGTTTAGTGTGTTTCTGTCGACTGAGTCTTTGAATGCACAAAATTAGAAAATTTTCCCCCTTGCGGACTCAGTTTGATATTTCCCCTTCATAGGTCGTGTTTTGCTTCCCAGAGTTCACAGGATCCATTCGCCCTTGCACCAGACAGCAAAGGTTTGTTGCAGCGTCAGTAACACCGTGATTGAGAACAGAAAGCAGTACAGTAACTCATCAGGCCCAAACTCAATAAATATATTTCAGTGACTCGGTAAATATATCTCACAATAAAAGAATCAGAAGAGTCTCTGGTGATTATCCTGTGTGGCATTCTCGATATCTGTCTTGGTATTTTCGGTGACCTTCATGAAACGTTGATGTCTGATCTGAGTTTCTTACAAATATCCCTTTGTATTTGTCTCATGAAGAGACATCTCTACTGAACGGGCATTTCCAAATGTCATGCTAATCACAGACGCCTTGGACGTCTGTGATTCACAGAGAGAGAGAGAGAGAGAGAGAGAGAGAGAGAGAGAGAAAGAAAAAATTCAGGGGGAGAGAGAATTCAGAGAGAGGAGAGAGAGAGAGAGAAAGAGATTCAGGGGAGAGAGAAAGAAAGATTCAGAGAGAGAAAATTCAGGAGAGAGAGAGAGAAACCGGGAGACCGAGAGAGAGAGAGAGAGTCTTCAACTGAGAAGCGAAGGTTTTCTCATCTGGGTTTTAGGAGTTATTTAAGACATGGGAGTAGTTTCTCTTGAGCTCAGCAGTGGATTGTCACCTGGTGATCAGTGGATTTTAGATTGTCACTGGAGAGAGAGAGAGGTAGTACATGAGTGACTATCGTATTGTCATCATATCCATCATCATATAATTAAAAACCACGAGTACTTCATCGGGGTAATCCTCACCGCACCTGTGTCGAAACATCCATCAGGTGTTCTGCATTGAAGCAAGAGCGCGTGCGCGGGCGTTAATCGGCGTCTTTGGTGTTAGCAGAATCCGCGAAATATATCTGATTAAGTAAAATGCCATAGGACTCCAACCTTATTTGCCAAACGAAGAAATTTCATAAAACGTCCCATTGGATATGAGCTCTGGTAGTTAATTATTATTATTATTATTCAGAAAATGAACCCCATTCATATGGAACAAGCCCACAGGGGCCATTGACTTGAAGTTAAAGCTTCCAAAGAATATGGTGTTCATTTGGAAGAAGTAAGAGAAGGTAATAGGAAATACAGAAAGAAGAGATCAGTTTTTAGAAAAAAATTAATAAATTAATAGGTAAAAATGCAAGCAAATCATTGAAATACCAGGAGAATTGCTTTAGGGTAGTAATGCGTTACACCTTCACTTGAACTTTTGAAGTTCCAGTTGCGCAACATCCTGACCAGATAAGTGACGAAGAAAAAAAGACAGTCTGAATAAAACGTTTCGCTCCACATGAAACGTTGCCGGCGACTCTCCCTCGGTAACTCGATCATCTAGCGACCCTTTGACGACCTCTTCTTTGAAGATCGGTCGTCATTTAGGCCTTTCACGGGGGCGGCGGATTGACTCTGACGACGACGGGGAAGCAGCCCTTCGAGGAAAGTTGATGATTATGAACGGCACTGTGGAGGCGAAGCATCAATAGGTGTATCTTGGAGCTGTTTCGTGGAGGGCGGAGGTACCATTGTTACGGGATAATCTCAGCGTAAGAAGCTTTTTTAAAGCTTTTGAAAACAGACTGACGCAAACAAAATTATTTTTTGTGTTGATATGTGTATGTGTTTTTCCTTTTAAGATTATATTATGAGATGTGTTGTTCTCAGGTGCTTTAGGTAAATCTACAGCTTTTAGTTTCAACAGTTTTAGAATGACTTATAGAAATGTTTCTATTTTGTGTTACCATTATTATTATTATTATTATTATTATTATTATTATTATTATTATTATTATTATTATTATTATTATTATTATTATAAGTTAAGAAAAGAGGGATAATTTGTCAAGCAAGCTTCCACACAACTGAACGTCCATAGGAAAAAAAAAAGAAAAAAAAAGGGATAGAGCGTAGCCAGAAGATATCCATAGAAGTTGGGTGGATCCTTTCGACAGATAAGGAAACCGGAACTCGGCCCATAGGTCGCAATTCGCTTTGTAGTTTAATGGACCATATGGGCGGAGATATATGGTTAGATGTCCGTTGACTAAATGATAGATCTCTTCATGGGGAAAAAGAGACTCTGGTATGTACGCTCAAGGGAGAGAGAGACGTAGAGACAGAAGGAGACTGATGTGATGGCATAAATTAAGATGGAGTGCGAACCCGCTTCGTAGAGTCTCTCTCTCTCTCTCTCTCTCTCTCTCTCTGCTTAGGTCAGTAGAGGCATGGTGGGTATGAGGGAGCGTGCCCAGATCGCTCTGTCCTCGCCTGGAATCTTACTGGGAAGGTGGGTACCTTGCACCACCTGACCCTGTTTGCTTCAAGTCTTCATTTCACTATATTGCGTCGTTCTGATTCGTCTAAAGTAATAAAAGAGAGGAAGTGTGGAACGGTAGACCTTTCAAATAGGACGATTTCTCTTCCGTCCTCTCAGGTTTCAAAGAAGCCACCAGGTCATGAAATAGGAAGACGAAATGGACCGTGCATGTGGGGCAGCGAGGCTTTAGCATACGCCTCCAGGTCACTCACTCTCTCGGTTGTCTCTCGAATCTCGCTGTGACCCATTGCTATTCCCACCAAGTTCCTACATGTCAATCATTTGGTTCTTCAGTGTCAAGTTCGTCTAGATACTTGAGGATGCTGACTTTTCACCGTCTCCCGTGTGACGTTTTTACTGAATAATGGTAGATTTATTCATTTGAAGGTTTTTTCGGGGGGGTGCAGTCCATTTGGCAAATAGAATATCTGCGTAGGTACTTTATTATTTGTATGTACATTGTATTTGTGGTGATCCAAATATTCGGCTTCCGTTTTCCATTTTGCAATATTTGTTATATTACAGATTATCACTGATCGTTATAATCAGGGTATGTAGCCCCTCAGCTGGATTATGTCCGACTGTTTTCTGAATGCCTTGTTACTAAACTAAGCCAAAATATCAGCAACTATCAAAACTCAAAAGTCAAAATCGACAACGAAATCTGATGTTCATAAAGGCACAAGGAAATGTCAGTTTGAATGAATGGCATTCAGGTAGTGCTCTGCTTGTATTACTTCTGTTAAATAAACGTTATATTTATACTAAGCTACTATCCATTTCAGGGACCGCGAGTCATCGTTTTTCTCAAATATCTTTCAAACTAATCATTTGATCGAAATGTTACTTTGACACAGTGTACAAGACACCTCCCCTTAGTTTTGGTAATATAGTGCATTGTCGAATGGTTTTAGTTAAGGCGTTTACTGTTGACTTGCATGGTGCTGCCAAGCATCGCCAAAGTATGCATTCGAACGTTCTTTATCCCCATCCCGTCCCTCCCTCTCCCTTCCCCTCCTCATCCCTCCCTCAACCCACTTTCCTGGCCTCCCCATCTCCGCCCACCCACCCCTTTCCCGTCTATGGGGGATAGCGGACGTTCGATTGCGTAGAATAATCCTGCCGACTCATGCGACTTTGCCTTCAAAAGTCAAGAGTAAACGCCTTAACTAACACAATTTGACAAGGCACTATATTACCAAAAATTAGCGAGAGGTGTCTTGTACACTGTGTCAGAGTACCAATTCGATTAAATAATTAGTTTAAAAGATATTTGAGAAGAACGATGACTCGAGGTCCCTGAAATGGATTGCAGGAAGTAGGCATGAAATACTTTCATAGTCACAGTAGACTGTGGTATTATTACATTGTTTATTTGGGAGTGCCTCATCATAGACATCTATACAAATTATGACCTACTCTTACTCCGGTAGTTTTCAGATAGCTTACACGATAAAGCTAAAGTCCGCAGGAATTTTTAGTAACACGGTATGAAAGCGTTAACTATTACAAATAACAGAAACAGGTCGTAATGGTCTCACTGGAAGAGGCAATTTACAAACTTTCCATCTGTGCTGGCCGAAAGCTTCGTTTAACAGAGTGAGGGGGAAAGAACCACGGCGTAATTCTATACTTCCTGATAGCTGTTCGAGAGAGGGGACAAGGTATTATATTTGGTCATTATTTCTGAGTTTTTGCGTAAACAGGCGCTGCCTTTGTATGAGTATTTATACGCACGCTCATGTCCTTCTTCATTCCAGCATCGCCGGAAACGGCGCGTTGCGCAACGACTTCTCTGTGAAAATCCACCACTCGTGTTTTTCTTGTGCTTTGTCTTCCACAAATCTCCACCCATCTCCACCCTCCCTCCGCATAGTTGCCATCCAAGTTGATCTGGGTCTTCCAACTCTTCTGGTACCCACAGGAGCCCTGCTAACAGTCACGTACTGTTCTCCGAGGAGTTGTGCGGAGGACATGTCCAAGCCATCTCCGTACCCTTTCACCATGATCAGATTTACGGATGAAACTTCTGAAATTTCTCTCATGGTATCATTTCTTAATCTGCCCCGTCATCTGACTCCTAATATTCTTCTAAAGCTTCAAGTTCAAATCCAAACAAAATCGTGGGTGTGTGTGTATGTATATATATATATATATATATATATATATATATATATATATATATATATATATATATATATATATATATATAATTAGATATAGATATATATATAGAGAGAGAGAGAGAGAGAGAGAGAGAGAATATTATCCACATAGAGGATGCACTTTGCCGGGCGAACAGAGCACCGTTGTAAAACGCCTTCAATTTTCATCGATTTCCGTGAAGATTGAAACGGAAAGAGTGAAAAATGAAAATACTGTCATCTCAGTAAACAGAAAATTATACATTTTTCATAAGGGACGGAGGGAAGGAAAGAGAGAGGGCGAAAAGAATAAGACCAGACCATTACAGTGAGTTCAGGGATGCGAAAGAGAGAGAGCGAAAATATTATGATCATTAAAATGGTATTTCATGAAAGAAGGAGAAAGAGAGAGAGAGAGAGATGTGATCATTAAGATGGCAGTTCATAGAAGGAGAGAGAGACACACACACACGGACAGATAGACAGACAGAAGATACAAGGCCATTACAAGAACAATCTCTGCAAAGCGATGTCACGGGAGTCACTAAGGTTGTGATTGCTAGGAAGAGCATATGTGGCGGTCACCCTTATCTTAATTGTTTAAGTCTTTATGTCGCCCACCGCCGGCTCTTGGGACCCGTCGCCTCGACGTCCTGTTGGAATCCTAAAGAAGAAGAGGAAGAAGAAGAAGAAGAAGAAGAAATTCTCGAGATCAGCTTCTCTGATTTGAACGCTTAAAGCTACAGGTCAGGAGCCAAGAATGGGCAAAGGGGCCACATGATTCGGGGGTCAAATTTGGGGGTCAACAAAGGTCAAGGAGAGGAAGAGGAGAAATTTCAAGGAGTATTACGACAATAGGGGAAGGCAGAGAGATTTCAGATAGTACAGGACCTTTGAGAGGAAGGGAAGGGGAATTACGGGGGTCATTAGACCAAGGGGGAGGAAGAAAAGGCTGAAATAGGGTGTTACAAAACCAGGGGAAGAAACGAAGGTAATTTCTGGGTTGTCTTGGAGTCAGAAGAATGGGAAGAAGGTTTGGATTTCATGGTTTAAAGAAACCAAATGGGAGATATAGGATTCCAAAAGCCTTAAGAAGCAAACAGAGAAAGGTGGGGCGGAGGTGTGGGGGGGATTTAGGCGGTTGTGGGGGGAGGGTTGTTACTCTGTGGGTTTCTGAGACCCAGAATGGTTGACGATTTTGGGTGATGTAAGAACAAAGGGAAACAAGGAAGATGTTTCGGGGCGTTGGAGGGGCGTAGAGAAGGGGGAGGAAGTTGAGGGACAATAGATAACCTAGGAGGGGTAGACCCGAGACCAGCATTTAAATCTGATGAATGACGAAATTAAAATATGGATTAAATTCGCTTCTTGAACTTTTACAGCCGCTGATTTATGTGACTGGTGATGTACACGCTTCCTTCCATCTCATCACCTCCCCCCACTCATAATTATACCATCGATTGATGCTACGTGCGGTCAGTAATTGTCATTGATGGATAGAGAGTCTAATTAGGGCGTGACTAACGACCGTAGGAGAAGGCCAGCCGCGAGACCAGTATCAGCAACATAACGGAATTACAGGAATAACGACTTTGTTTTTGAGGGAAGAAAATCACATGTGGGTGGAAATCGCGTTTCGAGGGAAGCGTGTTTGTACTCGATTTATGTGGGTCCCAAAATAGTTGAAAAATGTTTCTCACTTCCTACGTTACTGTAACATTATACACGATACTTAACGAGGTAGCACGTCATCATTAACCTTTTTTGGTTGTGTGTAGAATTCTTTATATTTTTTGTCAACATTATTGTCCACACTTTACAGAATAACTCGATTATTTTAATTCTGTGTACCTGGTGTGAAAAGGTGTATAACAATATTGGACTTGGGTAACAAGTTCTTCATTATAATCAACTTTAATAACAAAATTCCCAACATTTTCAGTCTCCAATAAGGTTATCTGGCTCACGTAAGAAAAGTATCTAACATTGTCAGCCTTAAGTGAAAAGGGTATAAAACAATTTCCGCCCCGAGTAAAAAGGTATTTAACATTATCAGTCTTGAGTAAAAACGTATCTAACATTGTCTACCGTAAGTAAAAAAGGTATATAACATTACCGTCCTTGAGCAACAAAGTACCTAACATTATTTGCCGCAAGTAAAAAGGCATGTAACATTATCTGCCCTAAATGAAAAGGAAACTGCCTTGATTAAAAAGGTATATAACATTATCTGCCTTAGGTAAAATTATATAAAAAAAAAATTATCTGTCGTGAGTAAAAATGTATCTAGCATCGTCTGCCTCAAGTGGCAAGGTTCTTAACATTGTTAACCCGAAATTGACAAGACTGCTACCCCGGAGAAACAATATTTTCAACATGCTCGACTTCCTGCAACAAGGGCAACGGTCGTTTGCAACACGATCCACCTTCCTGGCACGTTTCGCTGTTCTTTGACGCTGCGCGATGCTTTGAGCTCGCGCAAATATAGTGTTGTCCTGGCTCTTCTTCTTCTTCTTCTTCTTCTTCTTCTTCTTCTTCTTCTTCTTCTTCTTCCAGAGTCACGCTCATCATCGTTTCCACTCTGATTAATGTTGCCATGGTGGACGTGGCCTCGTCTCTGGAAGTGACTTCCAGAGACTTCCAGTTCTGTTTTTTTTTTTTTTTTGTTATTCCACGTTTTTCAAGACTCTTCCGTCAGTTATGCTATCCCTCATTGCTTTATAATAAGAAAGATCGGAGACACTTTCTACTCTCAATATCGAAAGCAATATAATTCAACTGCTCTGCATTATGAGTCTACCATATTAATACCTTGAAGTCTGCGTGATTAACAACCGAGTTACATTTAAACCTGGTAAATACGTAAGAAGCGATTCCAGAATATGTGTGTACTATACATTCATACATGCATACAAACATATATATATGTTTGCGTGCATATGTATCTATATATACATATGTATGTATGTATGTATGTATGTATGTATATGTATATATATATATAGTTGCAAGATTTCTATGGAGTAAAATCTTTGGGAATGTCACACACACACACACACACACACACACACACACACACACACACACTCAGGGAGAGAGAGAGAGAGAGAGAGAGAGAGAGAGAGAGAAGTGAAGTACAACGCATTTTACTTAATTTTATTTTCAGGAAAGTGAAAGGATGTAGGATTCACTGAAAGAGAGAAGCTTTTTTATTGTTTCCACGAAATATAATTCCATAAGAATTAGCAAGACACGGACAAACTCTGAGTCCAAGAAACATTTTCCTTTTCTTCCCAGACATACAGAAGTCTGTTGGCATGTCTCTGACAGAGAGAGAGAGAGAGAGAGAGAGAGGTTGGGGACCAAACCAGGCACTTATAGACGGCATACGAGCCAAAGGCTTTTGAGATATGATCTGTCAGGCAGTCCATGATATATTATTGCGTTTCTTCTTCTCTTCCTTCTTCGTGCATCAAGATGCGTCTCGCTTCCTATACTTTATATCTCTTCTTCTTTCTGTCGTAAACTCGATATTTATCAAGAGGATTTTTGTTATTTGTCACTCTCTTCTTGGATTTTTCTTCGGCTTTATTTGTAGGTCTTTGGTGAAGTCAACGCCAAAAATTCTCGAGTCTCATATTTTTTTACCTCAAGTTTTCTGTATTTTTCATTTTTCCTTCCTCACTCCGCTCTGTTCGCCTTTTGTAAGGACACCGCTGGAAATCCTTTTGGGTCGTATTTTTACTCTCTCCCTCTCTCTCTCTCTCTCTCTCTCTCTCTCTCGTACACAGATTTTTGTAGCTCTTAAAACATCTAAAGATACATATCTTTCACAAGTACTCAGACTTGCATTTCCAAAGAAAGAATGTCTGCTCTCACACACACAAACACATGCATAAGTATATTGATGTATTAAGAAAGGAATTATCTCTCTCTCTCTCTCTCTCTCTCTCTCTCTCTCTCTCTCTCTCTCTGTGAAGAAGAGGAGGGGGTGAGAGCCGGGGAGGGTTGAAGGAATCGGGGGAAGAGGAGAAGGGGGGGGGGGTGTTAGTTGTTAAAGGGATCAAGCTTGTTTCCCGTCGTGATGGGTTTCGCCCAGACAAACATATCGGCGGATGTCCAGACGTGACTGCAGGAAGAACATGGAGAGAAACGATGATAAAAGTGATGATAGTCCTGATGATAGCAGTATTTGATGTGAACACGATGATGCCTGTGAGGGAAAGTGTAAAGATCAAAAGATATTGTTTTTATGACATAGAAAATTCGCAGTTTATTGAAGACGTAATATGCATTGATTGCAGCATTGCCGTATTGTAACAGAATTACATTATAGTGCGTTATTTTAAGCAGTAATAATAATGATAGTAAGGGCTATGAGAAGGGGGTTGTGGATGAGTGAAGATTTATGGAATATAAAGCACAGGAAAGACACGAGTGGCGGTATTTCACAGAGGCCCTTTTAACTAAAACACTTTACCAGTCAGAGCAAAATGGCGATAAAGTTTTCGGGGATCAGCCAACAGGGCTAACATGAAAAAGCGAGCAAAGCGTGAGGAATGAAAATGGAAATGTGCCAAAATCCGAAAATAATTATCGTGAAAATGAAGTACACGGCAACGATCTAATTCCCTCAAGAGTGCCACTTGTCTTTGCGCTCATTGCGTTCAAAAACGGTTTATCACCGGGAGAGAAAAATGTGCTTTGCCGCGTCCTTTCAACACGAAGAACCGAAAGAGTTTTTGAACTCATTTATTCTCATTCCTCATCTCAAAGTGTAGCAATACGTTATGCAAATGAGCAGATTTGTTCGTGTGAGTATTTTGGACAGCGCGTGAAACGGCGTTAAGTGGTGATGTGTGTATTGTAGTGACGCTGCTTTGTAACTTCAATTTTTGTGAGTTTTGCAAGATTTGTTCGTGCACTTACTGCTCGGAAGTATAGATGACGTGGAAGGATGATACGTGTATGATATGTTTTTCTCCTATGCTTAATGGCTTCGTTTTTAGCAAATGGGGAAAATTTAGCAAACCCTAGGTGTTTTTTTCTTTCTACCTACTTTCTTGTGCGAGCTATTTCTTCTTTTAAATTTGTTCTGTCATCGTATCTTGAGTCACAATTTCCTATATTTGTCAAGTACCTAATATTCGTTAGGTCTGTTCAGGGTGCAATGACATTTCTCTCTCTTTTCATATTTAGATCTCTTGCGATTAAAATGGGTGCCCAGTTGTTTATAATAATAATAATAATAATAATAATAATAATAATAATAATAATAATAATAATAATTCCTAAGATGTCTTGCAAATGTTTTTATATAGATGCTAAAGTCGAACAGACGGTCTAGACTCTAGAGAGAGAATTGGGGAAATTATGGACAGGAAAGTTTGCCTAATGTTTCGAATCTTTCTGCCTCTATCGGAGATTTAGAGATCTTTTCCCACTCATAAAACTTGTAAACAGAGAGAGAGAGAGAGAGAGAGAGAGAGAGAGAGAGAATGACTCACATTCACCCGAGAAAGATTTACCTCTTATCTCCCAAAAACTGAGCAAACAAGAGAGAGAGAGAGAGAGAGAGAGAGAGAGAGAGAGAGAGAGATCACTGGCTAATCTTGCACCTTCTCTAAGTCTGGCCATATGGCTGGTTTGGCGTGTGACGGACCTCTACACTATTTGGCTTCTGATGTGAGGCTAAACACAGCCCGGCTCTTAGCTGTTGTTTACAAGACAGCTGAATCAACATTTCTTTTTCGCATTGGGTCGAAAAAGGGGAAGAGGGTGGGGATGGGGGATTTGTGGAGAGTGTCTGGCTCCTAGTGTTACTGGTTTTAAGGTGGATGCCTGTCACGTGTCCTGTTAAGCAAATATCTCTCTCTCTCTCTCTCTCTCTCTCTCTCTCTCTCTCTCTCTCTCTCTCTCTCTCTCTCAGATTTTGGCCAGGACAATTATCAGCCTTCTCATTGTATTTTTTGCCTCTTTTTTGTAATTCGACCATCTCTCTCTCTCTCTCTCTCTCTCTCTCTCTCTCTCTCTCTCTCTCTCTCTCTCTCTCTCTCAGATTTTGGTCAGGGCAAAATTGTATCAGCCTTGTCAATATACAGTACTTTTTACCTTTATTTTGCAAACTCTTCTCTCTCTCTCTCTCTCTCTCTCTCTCTCTCTCTCTCTCTCTCTCTCTCTCTCTCTCTCTCTCTCAAATGACTCACCTTGTCTCCTGTGCCGTATGGACCCGTTCACCTGATTGCTGTGCCAAGGAAACATTGAAGTCACTTTCCTCTTATGTCTTTTGTCTTTGATCCACAGCCAACTTCCTTTTCCCTAACCTTTCGTCACCCATTACAGTCTTTTACTCCTCTTCGCCTGCGCCTCCTGTTGGTGACTCACCTATATCCTCGGCGGGCACTGTCCGAGGACATCTCTATGAATCGAGTTCATATCCTTTACTATTACTAATTTTTTGACTTCTCATTCCTCTAGCTTTCTTAAATCTTGTCTCACTATCTTGACGTTTTCTGTGGTGTATATAACTAATGCTTGAAGTATTGCCCTCTCCAACCTCTGTACTTTACATTACTTCTCTTTCCCCTACCTTTTTTACTCTTTACTCTTACTAATCTTTTGGTTTATTGCTCATCAGTTATTTTATGCAGTCCATACCTTAAGATCTTCTCTCACTAACCCTTGACTGACTACCTCATTCCCATAGTTCTCATTAATGCATTGAATTATTCCCCTAGTCCCCTCCCCCGATTATTTCTTTAACCCTTACCTTCTTCCCATACCCCTTACTGATGACAGTGACTTATAACCATTCTATTCCCTTCATCCCTCCCTCCTTCTCACATCTGGTAGTCCCTCCTGTTTTGTTTTCGTCTTACTAACCCACTTACTCCTTCCCGTATCTGCTTTTGATTTAAAACCATTGATTTATATCCCCTTTGCATTCCCTTAACCTTACATCTTACATTTCAACTCTGGGCTCTGCTACCCTTTCGCCTTTACTTATTCCCCTATAGTTATTCCCCACTGGAAGGCTCGTGCTTTGTTCCCCTCGCATTCCCCTTCACCTTTATCCTTTCAATTTACTATCTCCTTGTCATACTTCCCCTGCGCCCCCCCCATCTCCCCTCCCACCACTCCCCAACCCTTGACATTACCTGACACCTCCGTCCCACCTCCTCCCCTCAAAGTCAGCCACCACCTCCTTCCGCCATATCCAATCACCCACGCAGCATAATAATGTCTTCAACAACGACCCCCTGAGAGTACTTAGTGCCACAGGGGCCCCTCTTGTCGACGTCCATTGGCTCCTGTGACTCTCTCTCTCTCTCTCTCTCTCTCTCTCTCTCTCTCTCTCTCTCTCTCTCTCTCCTTCCCGTGCTGAAATATTATAGTTGTTGTCACGTCTTTGGTTGGCCTTCTGGGATATTCATCAGTCTGTCGATTGTGGTGAGAGAGAGAGAGAGAGAGAGAGAGAGAGAGAGAGAGAGAGAGAGAGAGGGGAGATGGCCTTAGACCAGAAGCATATTAAGAATAATCAATTTGAGAGTATTCTGCAAAATGATGCTTAGGTTACCAAGGGATGAGGAGAGAGAGTGAGTATCAGATGGTCAGAGACTTGAAGCATACTGAGAATTTTGCTAATAAACTTGGTAAGAGCGTATTTTGTAAAGTCGAGGCACAGATTATAAACGGAAAACACAGTTAAGCAAATTAACCCGTGAGAGAGACTGTGTGTTGAAGGATTTTCCATAAAAAAAAATTGACATTAAAAGGTGATATCTCTCGAACAGATTTATTTTTCGTTAGGAGATGAATTTAAGGGAAAATATACACTATGTATGTTACACTTAGATGAGAATGGCCCTATTTACGTTTTTTTAGTCCCATGTTCAAGTAGTTGTTGTTAGTTGCTTAATTTATCATTACCTATCATTGTATGGTAATTGCGTTTATTACTACCATTATTATCACTGAAAAAATGAGCATATGTTTATATTAATATTACTGCTGCGTAAAAACTACACACGCTCATATGAAATATGGTAAAATTATATTCATATGTAATTCACAGTTGTTATTATTGTTATTATTTTTTTGGTCCATCACAGTCATCCTATTCGACTGGGTGGTTTTTATAGTGTGGGGTTCCGGGTTGCATCCTTCCTCCTTAGGAGTCCATCACTTTTCTCACTATGTGAGCTGTTTCTAGTAGCACACTTTTCTGCATGAGTCCTGCAACTACTTCGGCATCTAGTTGTTCCAGATTCCTTTTCAGGGATCTTGGGATCGTGCCTAGTGTTCCTATGGTTATGGGTACAATTTCCACTGGCATATTCCACATCATCCTTATTTCGATTTTCAGGTCTTGATACTTATCAATTTTTTCTCTTTCTTTCTCATCTACTCTGGTGTCCCATGGTATTGTGACATCAATGAGTGATACTTTCTTCTTGATTTTGTCAATCAACGTCACGTCTGGTCTATTGGCAAGTATCACCCTAACCGTTCTGATACCATAGTCCCAGACGATCTTTGCCTGATCGTTTTCCAACACTCCCTGCAAGCTAGCTGGTGTTTCTTGCACAGGCTCCAGTGGAGGACTTGTGCAAGAAACACCAGCTACTAGTAATATGTGGTACGAAAAGCAACCTGATGGAGTGGTAAAAAACGATCAGGCAAAGATCCTCTGGGACTATGGTAACAGACCAGATAGGGTGATAGGTGCTTAATAGACCAGACGTGACGTTGATTGACAAAATCAGAAGAAAGTATCACTCATTGATGTCAATACCATGGGACACCAAATGAGATGAAAGAAAAGAGAGAAAATTGATAAGTATCATCATATGAAAATCGAAATAAGAAGGATATAGAACATGCCGGTGCAAATTGTACCCATAATCATAGGAACACTAGGCACGATCCCAAGATCCCTGAAAAGGAATCTGGAAAAACTAGATGCCGAAGTAGCTCCAGGACTTATGCAGAAAAGTGTGCTACTACTACTACTACTACTACTACTACTACTACTACTACTATTATTATTATTATTATTATTATTATTATTATTATTATTATTATTATTATTATTATTATTATTAAAGTGAGCATCCTTAAGGATCGATTTCACAGACATGGAAGAAAATCAAATCAGACAAGGTAAGAAAAGCAGAAAGAAAATACATTTAAAAACAATGAATAAAGATAGAAAGCGAACATCCTGAAAAGCAGCAAATATGAGAGAAGTACGGAGAAGCACAAATAAAAGCAGTAAATGTATAAATTAATAAATAAGTAAATAGATACATAAGTAAATATATCAATAAAATTATCACGTAAATAAATAAGTAAATAGATCAATAAAATGATCACGGTAAGCGTGCTGCCGCACTAACGGACAGACGGAAAACTTGTTACCCCTTTCCACTGTGTTATTAGGAAACTAATCAACAGGTAAACGCATGCATATAAACAACACGGGAATGAAGCCTGAAAAAGAAATTAGAACAAAGTAGCATCACCATATTCTTCAAATGCCCCGAAAGGGATTAACCCGGAAGGGGACATTTTATCCGCTTTCAACATTCCATTCTTGAAAATCCTCATTATAAAAGCGTTCTCATTAGCGAAGGATCTTGCAACTAGATATTTCAGTCAGCGTTCATTACATATTCGTTTGTTTTGAGTTTGTGAGAGTCGGAATGGTGAACAGGCGTGGCCACTTGCTTTGCAACGGAAGTTAGTTTTGTCTGAGGAATTAAGCAAAGTTCGTAATTGATGAGTTGGTTTGTACAGTAATGTATTTTAATCTTTATTTTTGTCATTTCCTTTCTCAGTGATAGTTATTACTCATGCTGTCCTAATCAGGTTACTCTCAAAAGTCTTATTTAATTATCATTATGGTCGTTGTTATTTTTGCTGTTGTACTCGTTATTTCCACTCTTGACGTCATAATTTTATTACTATCATCATTGCTGTTGTGTATGTTTATGGAAGAGTGAAACATAAAATAGGCAGTATTACAAGAGCACGTTCCATTCATGCACCCCTACAGCCTTGTCTCCTGAACTATCAATAAACACATTTCAGTCGGAAATTTATATGTTTATGTTTCGTCAGATCAATCACCAGTCGCCTTTATTCATTGCTCATCATTAACCTAGTTTGCATTCTCCCCTTCAGAGCGCTGGAAACCTCGTCCGTGTTTCGTAAACACTGTACAAAGTTTGATCATTATAAAATTATTTTATTATTTTTATCTTACCGTATATTATCCCTGTTTTACTCTTATGAAAATTACTAGAAAATTAATAATTGTTAGGATGATAGTTAGTAGAAAGAAATTTTGGACATTGTTGGTGAGAAAAAATTCAAGTTATATGTTTTATTATTGGTAATGATACGGCGTAAATAATACACGCTAGTGCTGAGAGTTAATGGAGAAATAATAATAATAATAATAATAATAATAATAATAATAATAATAATAATAATAATAATAATAATAATTAATTATTATTATTATTATTATTATTATTATTATTATTATTGACAAAATCAAGAAGAAAGTATCACTCATTGATGTCACAATACCATGGGACACCAGAGTAGATGAGAAAGAAAGAGAGAAAATTGATAAGTATCAAGACCTGAAAATCGAAATATGAAGGATGTGGAATATGCCAGTGGAAATTGTACCCATAACCATAGGAACACTAGGCACGATCCCAAGATCCCTGAAAAGGAATCCGGAAGAACTAGATGCCGAAGTAGCTCCAGGACTTATGCAGAAAAGTGTGCTACTAGAAACAGCTCACATAGTGAGAAAAGTGATGGACTCCTGAGGAGGCAGGATGCAACCCGGAACCCCACACCATAAAAAAAAAAAACGCCCCGTCGAATAGGATGACTGTGATAGACCAAAAAAAGAAAATAATAATAATAATAATAATAATAATAATAATAATAACAGCGACCTCCTTTTACATCATATCTCTAATTACCGATAAATATCAAACCAAGATCAGGAGAGTATAATATGAGGCTCATTTCCTGTAGTTTTTTCCATCATTAAGAAATTGATATTATTTATGAAAGGGTTCCGCTCCTTCTCTCCTCTTCCCCCAACCCCTGGTAGTCAAGAATTTCCCCCTGAAGTATGAAATTACATCTGTTTTCATGAGCCGGGCATTTGATTCTCTGTTCCCTCTCTGACTGTAAGCTTGATACTTATTGAGGATAAGAAAATAAAAAGAGGAAATTTTGTGTCATCTGTTAAATTATTCATTTATTTTAAAAGATCCAAATCTCTCTCTCTCTCTCTCTCTCTCTCTCTCTCTCTCTCTCTCTCTCTCTCTCTCTCTCTCTCTCTCTCGGCCATTGTCGGAGATTAAGTTTATCGAAATCCGGTCATCTGTTCTCGAGATATTTTGCTAACATACAGACAGACAGACAGACAGACATGGTCTGAATCTCAGCGCACGCCCCCAGGAAAAAATGTTTAAAACCTCATGACCCCCTGTGCCTTTTCCAGCCACATCGTAAATGCTTATCGAACCGAAGCCCGGAAGAACCGTTCCCACGCGCGAACCGGGAAAAGGTTTTTTTTTTTTTTTTTTTTTAAGAACCTCGACGAACGCTCAGAATTTCTTGAGCCTTCTTCTCGAGAAGTGAATTTCCACACCGCGGAGTGTTTTCCCTAAAGAAATATGACGAGAATTTCATCGGTGAATCGAAGAGTCTGGCTGTGTAATGTCGTGCCTGAATACTTTTCAAGCTCGTAACTGCAGATTGCCTGCGTATGGCTTTATAATACACTCTTTCCTTTCTTTCTGTATGACTGTGTTTTGACCGAAAGTATCTCTTAATATTCTGGAAGTGGCATCCTCAGGTACTATTTGTGTTTAGTGCCATCAAAATCTTTTGGGTTTCTAACTTCACGAGATAGAATGAGATAGAACGAGGAAATGATTCCGTACTGAGTTAGTTAAAACAACAACAGAATTATTTGATATCATTCTTCAGTAAATATCAGAGGTAACTGGTATTGCAACAGTATTATCACTGGGATAAACGTAATACTCACGAATTTCCTCCGGGTACAACGGACTTTAAATGTTTATGCTTGCATTTGCTTCAGTTCAGACATCGCTTTCTCTTGATGTTGGTATTTCAACTGTCATCCTTTAATGTGATGTTTCAGCTGGCAAATATATTACAAGCATTTTGAAGTACGTTGGTGGCCACCTATTCGTGTTAGCATTTGTAAATTTGTGACATTTTCATTTTCTTATAGTATAAATTTTAAAATTTTTGTGTTATAAAATCACCCTGGATGAATAATTATCACATTAAGAACGTACGTTGTCCTCGAAATAAATAAAGTTCAAACTGAAAATGGCAAAATATGATGATTAACTTCCTTCGAGGTAAGTACAGGAAGAACTCTTAAAGAGAGAGAGAGAGAGAGAGAGAGAGAGAGAGAGAGAGAGAGAGAGAGAGAGAGACAATACCACCAGAATCCTTTCAAAGGCAAAACATCCCCAGTTTGTGAGTTGGCATTGGTATCCAGGTGACCTCACACTAAATTAGGTAAAGAGGAAAATAACCCAGGAAAACTTTCAGAACGAAGTGGCTCGTTTTATTGAAAGTTTCTTAAGGAGTTGGTTTCCAGAGAAATAGTCTCGAGTCTTCGCTGCTGCGGCAGAAGGCACTGGTCCGTTTTTTTTTTTCAGAAGTTTTTTTTCCAGCAGTATTGGCTGTAAAGGGATATAATATATATATATATATATATATATATATATATATATATATATATATATATATATATATATATATATATATATATATATAAATATATATATTTATACATAAATGTATATATTAAAAAATATATATATTTATATATAATATATGTATATATATTGCATATATATATATATATATATATATATATATATATATATACATATACATATATATAATATATATAATATATATATATATATGTATGTATATATATATATAGAGAGAGAGAGAGAGAGAGAGAGAGAGAGAGAGAGAGAGAGAGAGAGTGTGTGTGTGTTAAATTATACATATAATACGTGTTTATATATTTTTTCAGCACTAAGCATTTCTGTCCTTTAGAGGGGGTGGCTCCAGAAGGTTCTATCCTTCCGAGTTTCAGCCATTAATATTGGCTTAGGTTAGCTTTCCTCATTCCCGTTTCCACTTAAACTGCGACCCATTAGAGTCGACTACCTGAGGTATTTAATTAATTTCGCAGGTGAGCAGAGAATTCATACCATTTAACGATACTAGGCTAAATTGCCCTTTATCGTCTTGTTGACCAACGCCAGAGAGGTTCGTATAAACAAGCATTCAAAGACTTTCATATGTTCTCAATTCTTGTGTTATACTTGACAAGAAAATATAAAGTTACGCCATGGTTAGTGTGCTCTGAATATGTTTCACCAAATATTCCGAAACCTTGAGCCTTCATTCTGTGGTTGGTGTACCAAGTCACTAAAATGGATGTGCCAAGCAAGGCGATATGCTTAATGTGACTAGTATAATTCGTCCCAGATGCTGCAAATGAATGCAATTACATTATCATAAACCCTGTGATTAGGCACTTATTAGCTTGTCTTTTGGGGGGATTGAACAAGAGAATACACATATGAATAAGTCTCTAGCTGTTTTCTAGTGTCGAGCAATTTCAACAGGCCTTGTGCAAGAGGGCTCTGGTATTATATAGAAAGCACCAAGGAAGGGGAGAATCAGGCATTTGTTAGCTATCTCTTATTGTAATCTGAAGTAACCTCAGTGGTGTTTTTTCTCGATTCATATCTTGATACACCTTCCCAGGTGTCTTCTATCAGTTTAGTAACTTCAGCTCTGGCGTTCGTTAGTGAGGCTCTAAAGTGACGTAGTAAAACCTTAGATAGCGATCTGGTTTTATGTGAAATCGGTTGATGTTTACTGTTACGCAACTTTTTTTCCTTCCTTTTGCAGAATTTATTTATTTATTTATTTTTCTGCTTTCATGTATGGCCGATGGGATGGGCATCCTTATGCCGTCACGTAAATTAGGTCCTGTGGAAGCACTGAAAAGGAATGGAAAAATAAGTTGTC